>NC_025994.2:58368122-58668122 GCF_000442705.2 Elaeis guineensis
ATTCCTCAAAAGAAGAAAGTGTATGAGTAGAGTCCCATATACTTCGATAGTAGGATCTATCATATACGCCATGGCATGTATAAGGTCGGATGTGATATACTCACTAGGGGTAGTGAGAAGGTACTAGTCTGATCTGGATGAGAACCATTAGAAGATTGTAGAGACCATCCTTAAGTATTTAAGAAATACTAAAATGATCAATGGCTAATCTATGGAGATACTGATTTGAAATTTATGAGACATATTGATTTCAGTTTCAGTCAGATCATAATGATGGCAAAAGTATGTCGGATTATATGTTTACCCTAAATGGAGGAGTGATATACTGAAAAGTTTCAGCCAGTTCACTGTAGCTGATTATATTTGCGAGGCAAAGTATATTGCGGCATTCGATATTGCAAAGAAAGTAGTTTGATTGTGGAAATTCATTAACAAGCTTGGAGTAGCACCCTATGTCGATGGTCCAGTTCTTATGTTGTGACAGCACTGAGCCATAGCTCAGGCTAATGAATAGTAGTTCCATTAGAGAATCAAGCATATTTTGCATCGCTATCATCTTATACGAGAGGTCGTGAATCGAAATAACATCAATTTTCAGAAGATTGACAGAAAGAAAAACTTGACCGACCCATTTGCTAAAGCCTTCAAAATCAAAAAGTTTGAATAATACAAATGAAAGATGGGTATAAGATACTGTACCGATTGGCTTTAGTCCAACTGAAAGTTGTTAGAAAATATATCCTAAAGCTAATCATTTGGACGATTGTATTTTTTATAATTTGTATATAAATTATAAATTAATAAAAATTATTTGACATATTTATCACAAGGTTACATCTTTCTTGATTGAACTCTAATATTACGATGAAGTTTTTAGAACTATATGACAATCAATAAAGAAGAATTTATTGAATAGTTCTTAAACATGTTCACGATCAAATGATACATCATTAAAGGATGATGATATTTATCAAGTATAGATTGTTGTGTACCATATAGATTGATTGTTCTCTTAACCAACAAGTGTGGAGACACTGGTATATCATACAGGTGAGATATAGGAGTACATCATCACTGAACAAGTGACTCACCTACTGAATATTTGACCTATTCAGATGTCGGAAATCATTATTAGATAGTAATTTTGATTAGTTAAGAAAGTAGTTTTTGTACTATCGATTTAGTATTCGAATCTCTGGAGTCACATACAAAGTCGGGCAAAATAGGAAAGAATTGACCTAAGTCTATATGTTCAATTTGAAAGTATGTGACTTGATTGAACAAATAGATTAACTTAATAAAGAATTAAGTTAGAGGTCATATGGGATTAAACAGTTGACTATATTTAAATAGCATTGGATATGAGGTTCAGGTTTAATTTCGGAGATAATAATGATCTGATCAATGATTCAAGAGATTCATGAGAGATTGAATTTATGTCTTAATTAATTTTAAATTAGATCTAATTTAATTAAGACTTAATTGGATTAAAATTTTAAGTTAGATTTGGACTAGAATCTTAATTAGATTGGAATTAACAGCCTCTTCGAATTTGGATCAGATTCGATTCGAATCAGATTCGAATTAGACTTAGATTGGACCCAGATTGGATAGAATTCATAAAGTCCCAAGTACCTAAAATTCTCTCTCTTGAGGAGCCGACCAAAGAGAGGAGGAGAGCTGAATGTTTTCTACCCATCTCTTGTGAGCACGTGTGAAGGAAGTTCACGCATTAGTATTGGTGCTCTTCTTTCCTCTTGTGGTTTCTTAGGTGATTGGATGAGATCCAATCTAGTTCAAATTAGATTTGAACCAAAGTCCTAAATTAACTGGGTCTCTTAATCAGATTGTGGCGTCAATTATAAGATGGAAAGGGACCTAATTCACGGTGAAGAGGTCTTAAAGTTTTGTGCAACAAAACAAAAGAGACCACTAGTAAAAAAATGATGATGTGACAGAAAGAAAGGGAGGCATCCCTTTTCTTCTAGGTGTGCAGACTTCTTTGGCGCCCTTTTTCTTTAGGCATCCAAGATCTTGGCGTGAAGGGTCACATCCAAGATCAAAAGTTCTCCCTCCCCTTGCTGCCCTTTTTTGAAGGTGTGACACAAAGATCATTCCTCTTTCCTGCAAAGCTTGGCGTGCGCATGAATTAGAGGATCTGTACGTTCAGACCTCGCGAGACATTGGATTCAAAAAATTCTCAATATTTGATCCCTATTCCACTGCAACCAAGATAAATATAAATGTTATATTACTACTAAAATAAAAAAATTTTCAGATACATCCTAGCGATCTGATTAGATCGAATGTATTTTTCTCTTCAAAATCCACCATAAATAGGTTTGGATTTAGGCCAAAAAAGTTTGGATTATAAACAGATATGACCCATTTAATCTATTTAATATTTGGGTCGGATGTGGATTTTAGATATCTAATCTGTTTAATATTCAAGTTGGATTGAGTCAGATAATCTATTTAAACTGTTTAAAAATTGTTTAATCTGTTTAAAATATTTTTAATCTATTTCTGACCCATTTAACCTGATCTGTTTAACATGTTTAACCAATTTAACCTATTTAACCTAATTTGACTTATTTAATAAATGGGTTAAGTGGGTTGGATTAGGTTACCTATTTAATAAATAGGTCAAGTTCACGTCTGAATTTTTAAAAATTGGTCAGATTTGGGATGACAATTTTTTGACTTGACCCACATTGACCCCGACCCGACCCTATCCAATTACCACCCCTAATCCAACTACTCATTCATATCACTTAAAATATTAGAATATTTTTATGATAAGTGATGCTATAGGATGTGGGTTTTTGAAAGTAAAATGTTCATCTTGCTATTAGTAGTAGGATTGGTGCCATATATGGTGTGATTGGTCAATTATTTAGTTGGCATCCCATAGGTGAGAACATGCAACCAGTGTGAGTCTATATATTTGCACCAAAAATATTGCCCTTCTTTTTAAAAAAAAAAAAGTAGAAAGAGGAGCTACTGCTAAATTATTAATAAAAATTGTAACAAAGTTCATAACTTGCAATGTAAACAACAAAAGCCTAACCAAGCAAATACAAGATAGACAAATAATTATACAATCGAGAGCATTGCGCAAATGGATCACAAGCCCTAAATCATGTTGAAAAGAAGTAAATTCTAAAAGCTAATGTCTTGGAGTAGTAACATTAATTTGAGAAGTTGGAAGAGAGGAAAGCTAGCAGCATATTTGATAGTCATCATAATTCTATGTGCCGCTCAACATCATGATACATAAGAATCTATTGGTAAGAACCAAGAATCCCAATTTGTTCACCTTTATAGTGAGACGTCGATAGAATGACAATTGCACTTCTAAACTCGAAGAGCCTCAGAAGACCACCCATCTAGCAATGCTTGGCAACACAACCTATGACAAGATAACTAAAGCAATCATTCAACAATATGTGAAAAAAACCATCCATTCATGTGTTGTTCTAGTAGCAATTTGCTTATCATCCCCACAAAAATCCATAGCCTATAGAACACTTGTAGTAGGATGATAATAATAGAAATAATCCATATGAGAAATATCAACCTACAGAGCACATATAATTAGATGGTAGCCATGCCAATAGACCAAGAACCATATCTTTCCATTGAATAAAGAACCTAAATCGATCATTATGTACCAAACATATACAATAAGTGATTACTTGATTTATGTCTAGACCAGTCTAAATGCTTAATAAGAAAATGATATATAAGTGCCATCAACAAAGACCAAAAGTCCACCAATTTCATGTTTTGGCACCATCTAAAAGACTGAAGTATAAAAAATAGAATACTAAGCAACTTACTTTGAGCTTTCAGATAGTGACAAATGCTACCAATATTACTATGACAACCTTGTAAAAACCACATCACATGACCATAGAGATAAGGAGATACAAAATATTCATGGTCAACATTTAAAATAGATGATATCATGTATGCTATAGATGTGCATGAAGCACCCCTTGCCCCTATTAGTACTACTACATGAAGAACATGACCCAATAGCCAGATTATAACTATCCTTCTTAGAACTTAAAATAACCAGCAATCTAGTATCATAGTAGAGCATATCATAGATAGGCAACAACTAAATAGGAAACATAAACAGAACTTGTTCTTTAACTTATGCATGTCCAACATAAGAATTAGCATACTCATTTGCTTGTAGAATGGTAGCAAAGGCTGATTCCAATATGTCTCCCTGGGGTCACATGAAATCTGCTTGCAGGGCTCTACTTGCTATATAATTTGCCACTTTATTAACCCTACGAGATAAGTGCTAGAGATATATACACAAATCATGATGTCTTCCAAGACAATATATCCCTCAAAAGATGATTGAATTTAAGCTTGTTTGAAGATAAATGAGCCAACCAAAAAATCACTGTACTTGAATCACCTTAAAGCACACCTGCTCTACACATAATTTCAAAACACCAACCTATGATTCCAACCAATAAAAGCAAGCTTAGCATAAGAAATCAATGAGGGTAGCATGAAAGGAATATACCCTGTAAGCCAATCAAAATGTATAAATAGATGGATATTTTTTGTCTCCCGATAACTCATGTACTGATGTTTTAAATAAATAAAGGCATTTAGTTCATCATATACTGCATCTTATTTTGATGAACCCCATAAATTAGGGCTATGGTTTTAGGGTTATGATGCGATCATACCAAGTGAGACCTAAAATCTTAAAACTCTAATTTTAAATATTCCTAGTCGTTGGAACATTGAGTAGGAGATCAATGTTTCCGATAAGACTGGTACATCCTGTGTATGCTCGGTAGAGAGGGTAATTGATCTCACAATTACTTGTGTATGACACTAATATAAGGATGTAAGTGTTCATTAGAGAATGAATTCACTGAATTGATCCAATTAAAGAATATCTGATGGAGTCTTATCTACATGTTAACAGATTTTTTCTCATAGTGGGAATTGTGCATGTAAATCTTTTGACCTGAGACTGCCATAGAACCTTATAAGTATGAATCCATATTTTGGATCATACTCATTCATGATTTTATCATGTACGGAGTGTTCTGGATATGATGGATTGATTATGAAGGTTGTGAGTAGGTCAATATGAAAATGATCACTTCTAGTAAGAGGAGATCGCATCCTATCTGCTTCAATAAAATAATGATTCAGGAAGACTTTGTTCGGAGCATTATAAAAAATTAAAAATTAAAAATAATTTTTAATATTTTATAAATTGAATCATTATTATTTGATCAAGAGAAATATGAATATAAAATTGGGTTTGACATTTTTTCATACCCAAACTTATATTCGGGATGCAGGATGATCGTAAGATCAAGTTGCACGGTAATTTTCACTGAAGGGTATTTTTGGTATTTCCATCAAAATTCCATATCTACCAGGTAGACATGATACGTTGCTAGATGTCAATCATGTCTTGTGAGTTGATCGAATTAAAGAGTTTAATTCGATCATTAATTAAAAGCTGTTCTGATTGATCAAAACGGTTCAGCTTGATTTGACCTAAGTCGGCTAGATTGTGTTCTAACCAAATTAGTTTAAATTGCACCTAGACTCACTGCTGGCTAGATGTGAAACCCAATGGGTCACACACAAAGGAAATTGATCATAGATTTAATTTGATTAAACCATGTTTGCAAGTTGAACATACTAGCACATGTTGCAAACCTTAGCATTTAGATTCGAATTGAATTCGAATCGGGTTCCGATTTGGGCTAATTTAGAACCAATTTGAGCCAAATTGAATTTGGTCTTGAAGTGGGTTCGAAGTGTTTTAATTGGGCTTACTGTTGGGTGCCAAAAACCAGGGAACCACATGCCTAAGAGTCTCTCTCTTGGTGTGTGGATTTGAATCCATGCGCATGAGCCACATGGCGCATGGATGGAGTTGGTGCCACCTTTAAATAAGGTCTATCCTATTTTTGTCCGTAACCTTTATTCTATGAATGTATTTCAGATATCTTAGGAGGCACCTAAGAGTCCTTCTGAGTATTAAACTCATCATAGAAGAATTAAGAGAAGGGATAAGGATTAAATCCATGCGCCACCTCTTGGAAGCGCCCCTTTGAAATTTCAAATGGGGAGATAAGTTTTAAATTATCCATGCCCCTTAATCTCTTGCACCATTCTTCAAATTGGTGCCATCTATCTTGGCCATTGGATGGGCTTCCTTCCAGATCCAAAGGCATGGGTTGATGGCGCCAATAAGAGAAGCTTCGTGACTTCTCATCTGAACACCGTAAGTTAAGATCGAAGAGTCTTTCTGAAATAAGGCATCTCTTCAACCCAACTTTGATGTACACATGGCATTTCTTAACTTATGGGGTATGAGAAATAGACAAGAGGCATGATAAAAATTGTAAGAGGGCGTGAGATATTTTGGATTGCACCTTTACGTGCAATATAAATAGGGGTGCACACCGAGGAGTCTCGGGTATTCAGAAATCTTCTTTCTTTCTTACAAGAGGCTCTGCTTGTCCAATTTTCTTTATTCTTTCTCTCTAGCATAGATAAGGTCCTGATAAAGGACAAGAAATCTTCCAAAAGGCTTAGAGAATTGGAATAAAAATTAAGGAGACAAGGAGCAAGAAAGAAAGGGAAGAAAAGGTCCAACAGTGTGACAGCAAAGCCAAGAAAGGAGGTTCTGCCCAAATTGCATTTAAATTCTGATAAATCAAAATTTAATTACAGAGTATTTTCTAATAAGTGCTAGAGGGTTGATCGAGTCTCCGTGTGGATCAACGTTGGAGGGTGAATACGTGGGCACCTTGTGAAAACCCAAACAGATTGCTGCAGGCAACTAAGCACAAATCAGGATTTAGCGATAAGAGGTACATTTCTATATCTTTTATTTGATATTAATATAAATTATATGGTTTAATTTCTGATAAGGTGATCTTGGAGTTAGGTTTTATTTTTATGATTTCATAATAATTGCTTTGAAATCCGTGCTTCTGCCATTGTATTAAAACCTTTCAGTGGTATCAGAGCCACCTTGTTAGAATTAAATCATATGATGATATGTTAATGATTTAAAGGCAACTTTATAAATATGATATGATCATTATTTATATTTTAATATGATATTAATATGATGAAATCATATTCATTATTTCATAATTAAATCATGATGTATATAATTTTGGAATGTTGCTTTGTAATATTGAATTGTGTTCACTATGATGCTATATGATGAGATCATATTCATTATTTCACAATAAAAATATGATGTATATAATTATGGAATATTGCTTTGTCATATTGAATTGTGTTCACTATGATGCTATATGATGAGATCATATTCATTATTTTATAATTAAAATATGATGTATATAATTATGGAATGTTGCTTTGTCATATTGAAGTGTGTTCACTATGATGCTAATTTCTTTTATTCATGTATTTATTATGATATAGAAATTAAATATGCATTGAGACCTGAAAAACCCTCTGTAAAATGATATTAAGTTGTAGTGTAATTAACCAATAGCAGAACCAGTCGATGATGTCTAATTGATCAATCGGTGTCTAGGAAAGTGGTTCATGATTGGTAAAGAGAATGTGGTTTCTAATTGGTTCCGTTGTCTGACCTGGCCAAAATTTATTGGTGTCTAAGAAAGCAACGGGGGGACTCCTACCTCTCTTCCACTTACCTGGCTGATTAGATTAATTTAATTCTTGACTGGGATGCTCGGTGTTATATTCACTATATTATGGCCTTCCTTCATGCTAGGACATTACTATGTCACGAACCATATTAGGTTTGTTGTATAACCACAAGACCAATTATGGAAACTGACATAATATTGTTCTGGCGCATCGAGATGCTTACAGCAATTTTTGAGTATAATGCTTTGTTGTGTAATCACAAAAGCATTTATATTCTATTTTGACTGTATTAAAATGAAGGGTCCTACTTAACTAAAACATTATGGTCTGTTGTGTAAACACAAGGCTATTAATATTTTAGAGGTCAGGATTTTTATTGAGAATTGCATGAGATGCAATTGGAAAGAGTTTCCTACCTTTAAACTAATAAAAGGTTTGTTGTGCAACCACAAGATCTTTTATAAAGAATTAGGGTCTCAATCCCACTAAAAAAATCAATCAGGGTTTTCTCAAACATCATACTAGAGGATTATGATGTCTGATAAAAATAGTGGGAGACACAATAAAATTAAAGTCCTAATTTAATTATGTATATCATCTTGAGTTGTTCGCTTATGTAATGTTCTTTATTATGTAGATTAATGGCTTCTTCACTTTCACTTCGCTCCATTTTGGATACAAATAAATTGACTGGTACCAACTATGTGGACTGGTTGAGAAATCTTAAAATAGTACTTAGTCAAGAGAAGCTTTCTTACATTCTCGATACCCCTGACATTGAGCCAGTTGGGGAGGATGCCACTAAGAAAAAAAAACCACATATAGGATGTGATAAAATGATTCTTTAACTGTTAAGTGTATCATACTTGCCTCTATGACAAATGAGTTACAGAGGCAGCATGATAGCATGGACACTCATTCCATATTGCTCAATTTAAAAGAGCTTTATGGAAAACAGAGTAGGACTGCAAGATATGAGATATCCAAGCAGTTATTCCGTGCCAGAATGACAGAGGGGTCATCCATACAAAATCATGTTTTGATGGTTATTGACCTGATCACTCGATTAGGTTAATTAGGTTTTGTTATGGATGGGGAGTTGAGTCAGGATCTAATCCTGCAATCACTTCCAGAATCATTTTCTCAGTTTGTCGTGAACTATCACATGAACAAACTGAATTCTTCCTTGCCTGAGCTGTTAAATATGCTCAAAACAGCAAAGAGCCATATCAAGAAGGATAAGGCTCCTCTTCTTCTTGTGGATGGGATCTCCAAGAAGAAGGCAGGCAAAAAGGGTTCTAAAAGGAGGCTGAACCCTAAAGATGGTATAAATAAGAGAAAGAAGGGAAAGAAGACCTCCAAACAGTCGACCTGTTTCCACTGCGGCAAGGCAGGTCATTGGAAAAGGAATTGCAAGGCTTATCTTGCAACAGTGAAGACTGGTGCAAATAATGCACCAAAAGGTATGTATGAGATACATACAATATTATCATTAAATTCTTCCATTTCAAACTCATGGGTATTAGATACTGCCTGTGGTTTTCATATCTGCAAATCGTTGCAAGGGCTGCAGAAAATTAGAAGTTTGAGGAAGGGAGACTTCGAGCTCTATGGTGCTGGAGGAGATTCTATCCAAGCAGAAGCTGTAGGGACATATATCTTGGAGTTTCCTTCTGGGAAGATCTTAGAGCAAACAAATTGTTATTACATGCCTAAGATCATTAGAAATATTGTATCTGTACCCTTATTGATAAAACAAGGATATCAAATATCTGTAAGGAGTAATGGTTGCTCGATTAATTTTTCTAATGAAATAATTTGTCATGGCATTTTTGACAATATTTTGTTAACTCTATACTTGAATGATAATATTTTTTATGTTGATAAAAATAGTAAACATAAGAGAGATAATGTAAATAATACCTTACTTTGGCATTGTCGACTTGGTCATATTAATGAGACTAGAATTAACAAGTTGTACAAAGAAAAGTTCTTTGATTTTTATGATTGTGAATCATTAGGAACTTGTGAATCATGTCTCATGGGTAAAATGACCAAGACTTCATTTAGTGGACATGAAGATAGGACAAACGAGTTGTTAGGACTTGTACATACAGATGTATGCAGCCCTATGACAACTCATGCCAGAGGTGGATACTCATATTTTATTACATTTACAGATGATTTATCTAGGTTTGGATATGTGTATCTTATGAAACATAAATCCGAAGCCTTTGATAAATTCAAAGAGTATCAAAGCATGGTCGAAAAACAAACTGAAAAAAGTATAAAAATCCTTCGATCTGATCGAGGAGGAGAATACTTGTCTAATGAATTTTTAGACCATCTTAAAGCGAAAGGAATTATCTCTGAATGGGCACCTCCTTATACGTCACAATTAAATGGTGTAGCCGAAAGGAGGAATCGTACCTTATTAGATATGGTACGATCCATGATGTGCTTCACTGAATTGCCTACTTCCTTCTGGTGTTATGCTTTAGAGACTGCAATAATTATCTTGAATAGAGTACCTTCTAAATCTGTATCTAGCACTCCATATAAAATATGGAGAGATAAGAAGCCCAATCTTAAATATTTTAAGATATGGGGATGTTCAGCATATGTCAAAAGAAATTTTGGACATAAACTAGATACTAGAGCAGATAAATATTTGTTTGTAGTATATCCTAAGGATAGTATAGGATATCTATTCTACCACCCTACTGAACAAAAGGTATTTGTAAGTAGGCATGCCACTTTCATGGAGAAAGAATTTATCCTAGAAAGAGGTAGTGGGAGAAATATTGAAATTAATGAAGTTCAACAAAAATAAATAGATATTTCTCAACCAAATATTCACATAAATAAAGAAGAACTAGAACACATAACTTCTATCCGTAGGTCAGAGAGGGTACGACATGTACCTATAAAGTATGGGTTCATTATTGAGAATAATGAAGCCCAAGTCATTGAGAATGACGAACCTTTGACCTATACAGAAGCTGTCATGAGTAAGGACTCAGACAGATGGCAGGATGCTATGAAATCTGAGATGGACTCCATGTACACCAACAAAGTATGGACTTTGGTTGATGCACCAGAAGGGGTAAACCCTATTGGGTGCAAATGGGTCTATAAGAAAAAGATTGGAGCAGATGGTCAAATAGAAACCTATAAAGCTAGATTGGTAGCTAAAGATTTCAGGCAAAAATAGGGTATTGATTATGATGAAACTTTTTCACCTGTTGCAATGCTCAAATCTATTCGGATAATGCTTACAATAGCAGCATACTATGATTATGAAATATGGCAAATGGATGTGAAGACCGCCTTCTTGAATGGTTTTCTAGAAGAGGAGGTCTACATGTCACAGCCAGAGGGTTTTATCTCAAATGACAGACCAAATCTAATATGCAGGCTTAAGAAATCCATTTATGGATTAAAGCAAGACTCAAGGAGTTGGAACATCCGCTTTGATGTAACAATCAAAGAATTTGGCTTCATCAAAAATATGGATGAACCTTGTGTGTATAAGAAGACCAGTGGGAGTGCCCTAGTTTTCTTGGTTCTGTATGTAGATGACATACTCTTTATTGGGAATGATATCCCAATATTACAAACAGTCAAATTATGGCTATCAAATAAGTTTTCTATGAAAGACTTGAGGGTAGCATCCTATATACTTGGTATAAAGATCTATAGAGATAGATCTAAAAGGATGCTAGGCTTATCTCAATCTAAGTACATTGACTTAATACTGAAAAGATTCAGTATGAATGAAAGTAAAAGAGGTTATTTACCCATGAGTCAAGGCATACATCTCTCTAAGAAGATGTCTCCTAAGACAACTGAAGAGAGAAATAGAATGAGTTCTATTCCTTATGCTTCGGCTGTAGGATCAATAATGTATGCTATGTTATGTACCAGGCCTGATGTAGCTTATGCCTTAGGCATAGCCAGTAGATTTCAGGCTGATCCAGGAGAGGATCATTGGAAGGCTGTGAAAAATATTCTAAAGTACTTAAGAAGGACTAAGGATATTTTTTTCATATATGGTGGATCTGATCTTAAACTAGAAGGATACTCTGATTCTAGTTTTTAATCAGACCCAGATGATAGCAAATCCATTTCAGGGTATGTCTTTACTTTGAATGGTGGAGCAGTGAGTTGGAAGAGTTCTAAGCAGCAAACAGTAGCTGACTCAACCATAGAGGCAGAATACATAGCTGCAAGTGAAGCCGCCAAGGAAGCTGTCTGGATGAAGAAGTTCATCACTGAATTGGGCGTTGTTCCTGAGATTGAGAACCCAGTACCACTTTATTGTGACAATACTGGAGCAGTTACTCAAGCAAAGGAACCAATGTCTCACCATAAATCCAAGCACATTTTGAGATGCTTCCATCTCGTTCGTGAAATAATTGAAAGACAAGATGTTATTATTGAACGAGTAGACACAAAGAACAACATAGCAGATCCATTCACTAAAGCTTTACCACAGCAGCAATTCGATCGCCATCTCGATTGTATGGGGTTGAAATATAAGGGAGATTGGCTTTAGTGCAAGTGGGAGATTGAAAGGAATATGCCCTATAAGCCAATCAAAATGTATAAATAGATGGATATTTTTTATCTCTCGACGACTCATGTACTGATGTTTTAAATAAATAAAGGTATTTAGTTCATCATATGCTGCATCTTATTTTGATGAACCCCATAAATTAGGGCTATAGTTTTAGGGTTATGATGCGATCATACCAAGTGAGACCTAAAACCTTAAAACTCGAATTTTAAATATTCCTAGTCGTTGGAACATTGAGTAGGGGATCAATATTTTCGATAAGACTGGTACATCCTGTGTATGCTCGCAGAGAGGGTAATTGATCTCACAATTACTTATGTATGACACTAATATAAGGATGTAAGTGTTCATTAGAGAATGAATTCACTGAATGATCCAATTAAAGAACATCTGATGGAGTCTTATCTACATGTCAACAGATTTTTTCTCATAGTGGAATTGTGCATGTAAATCTTTTGACCTGAGACTGCCATAGAACCTTATAAGCATGAATCCATATTTTGGATCATACTCATTCATGATTTATTATGTACGGGGTGTTCTGGATATGATGGATTGATTATGAAGGTTGTGAGTAGGTCAATATGGAAACGATCACTCCTAGTAAGAGGAGATCGCATCCTATCTGCTTCAATCAAATAATGATTCAGGAAGACTTTGATCAGAGCATTATAAAAAAAAATTAGAAATAATTTTTAATATTTTATAAATCGAATCATTATTATTTGATCAAGAGAAATATGAATATAAAATTAGGTTTGACATTTTTCCATACCCAAACTTATATTCAGGATGCAGGATGATCGTAAGATCAAGTTGCACGGTAATTTTCACTGAAGGGTATTTTTGGTATTTCCATCAAAATTTCATATCTACCAGGTAGACATGATACATTGCTAGACATCAATCATGTCTTGTGAGTTTGATCAAATTAAAGAGTTTAATTCGATCATTAATTAAAAGCTGTTCTGATTGATCAAAACGGTTCAGCTTGATTTGACCTAAATCGGCTAGATTGTGCTCTAACCAAATTAGTTTAAATTGCACCTGGACTCACTGCTGGCTAGATGTAGAACCCAATGGGTCACACACAAAGAGAATTAATCATGGGTTTAATTTGATTAAACCATGTTTGCAAGTTGAACATGCTAGCACATGTTGCAAACCCTAGCATTTAGATTCGAATTGAATTCGAATCGGGTTCCGATTTGGGCTAATTTGAACCAATTTGAGCCAAATTGGATTTGGTCTTGAAGTGGGTTCGAAGTGTTTTAATTGGGCTTGCTGTTGGGTGTCAAAAACTAGGGAACCACATGCTTAAGAGTCTCTCTCTTGGCGTGTGGATTTGAATCCATGCGCATGAGCCACATGGCGCATGGATGGAGTTGGCGCCACATATAGATAAGGTCTATCCTATTTTTCTCCATAACTTTTATTCTACGAATGTATTTCAGATGTCTTAGGAGGCACCTAAGAGTCCTTCTGAGTATTAAACTCATCATAGAAGAATTAAGAGAAGGGATAAGGATTAAATCCATGCGCCACCTCTTGGAAGCGCCCCTTTGAAATTTCAAATGGGGAGATAAGTTTTAAATTATCCATGCCCCTTAATCTCTTGTGCCATTCTTCAAATTGGCACCATCTATCTTGCCATTGGATGGGCTTCCTTCCAGATCCAAAGGCATGGGTTGATGGCACCAATAAGAGAAGCTTCGTGACTTCTCATCTGAACACCATAAGTTAAGATCGAAGAGTCTTTCTGAAATAAGGCGTCTCTTCAACCCAACTTTGATGTACACATAACATTTCTTAACTTATGGGGCATGAGAAATAGACAAGAGGTGTGAGATAAATTGTAAGAGGGTGTGAGATATTTTGGATTGCACCTTTACGTGCAATATAAATAGGGGTGCACGCCGAGGAGTCTCGGGTATTCAGAAATCTTCTTTCTTTCTTACAAGAGGCTCTGCTTGTCTAATTTTCTTTATTCTTTCTCTCTAGCCTAGATAAGGTCCTGATAAAGGACAAAAAATCTTCCAAAAAGCTTAGAGAATTGAAATAAAAATTAAGGAGACAAGGAGCAAGAAAGAAAGGAAGAAAAGGTCCAACAGTGTGACAGCAAAGCCAAGAAAGGAGGTTTTGCCCAAATTGCATTTAAATTCTGATAAATCAGAATTTAATTATAGAGTATTTTCTAATAAGTGCTAGAGGATTGATCGAGTTCCGTGTGGATCAACGTTGGAGGGTGAACACGTGGGCACCTTGTGGAAACCCAAACAGATTGCTGCCGGCAACTAAGCACAAATCAGGGTCTAGCGATAAGAGGTATGTTTCTATATCTTTTATTTGATATTAATGTAAATTATATGGTTTAATTTTTGATAAGGTGATCTTGGAGTTAGGTTTTATTTTTATGATTTCATAATAATTGCTTTGAAATCCGTGCTTCCGCCATTGTATTAAAACCTTTCAGTGGTATCAGAGCCACCTTGTTAGAATTAAATCATATGATGATATGTTACTGATTTAAAGGCAATCTTATAAATATGATATGATCATTATTTATGTTTTAATATGATATTAATATGATGAGATCATATTCATTATTTCATAATTAAATCATGATGTATATAATTTTGGAATGTTGCTCTGTAATATTGAATTGTGTTCACTACGATGCTATATGATGAGATCATATTCATTATTTCATAATTAAAATATGATGTATATAATTATGGAATGTTACTTTGTCATATTGAATTGTGTTCACTATGATGCTATATGATGAGATCATATTCATTATTTTATAATTAAAATATGATGTACATAATTATGGAATGTTGCTTTGTCATATCGAAGTTGTTCACTATGATGCTAATTTCTTTTATTCATGTATTTATTATGATATAGAAATTAAATATGCATTGAGACCTGAAAAACCCTCTGTAAAATGATATTAAGTTGTAGTGTAATTATCCAATAGCAGAACCAGTCGATGATGTCTAATTGATCAATCGGTGTCTAGGAAAGTGGTTCATGATTGGTAAAGAGAATGTGGTTTCTAATTGGTTCCGTTGTCTGACCTGACCAAAATTTATTGGTGTCTAAGGAAAGCAATGGGGGGACTCCCACCTCTCTTCCACTTACCTGGCTGATTAGATTAATTTAATTCTTGATGGGATGCTCGGTGTTATATTCGCTATATTATGGCCTTCCTTCATGCTAGGACATTACTATGTCACGAACCATATTAGGTTTGTTGTGTAACCACAAGACCAATTATGGAAACTGACATAGTATTGTTCTGGCGCATCGAGATGCTTACAGCAATTTTTGAGTATAATGCTTTGTTGTGTAACTACAAAAGTATTTATATTCTATTTTGACTGTATTAAAATGAAGGGTCCTACTTAACTAAAATATTATGGTCTGTTGTGTAAACACAAGGCTATTAATGTTTTAGAGGCCAGGGTTTTTATTGAGAATTGCATGAGATGCAATTGGAAAGAGTTTCCTACCTTTAAACTTATAAAAGATTTGTTGTGCAACCACAAGATCTTTTATAAGGAATTAGGGTCTCAATCCCACTAAGAAAATCAATCAGGGTTTCCTCAAACATCATACTAGTGGGTTATGATGTCGGATAAAAATAGTGAGAGACACAATAAAATTAAAGTCCTAATTTAATTGTGTATATCATCTTGAGTTGTTCGCTTATGTAATGTTCTTTATTATGTAGATTAATGCTTCTTCACTTTCACTTCGCTCCATTTTGGATACAAATAAATTGACTGGTACCAACTATGTGGACTGTTTGAGAAATCTTAAAATAGTACTTAGTCAAGAGAAGCTTTCTTACATTCTCGATACCCCTGACATTGAGCCAGTTGGGGAGGGTGCCACAGAGGAAAAAAAAACCACATATAGGATGTGGCAAAATGATTCTTTAACTATCAAGTATATCATACTTGCCTCTATGACAAATGAGTTACAGAGGCAGCATGATAGCATGGACACTCATTCCATATTGCTCAATTTAAAAGAGCTTTATGGAGAACAGAGTAGGACTGCAAGATATGAGATATCTAAGCAGTTATTCCGTGCCAGAATGATAGAGGGGTCATCCGTACAAAACCATGTTTTGATGGTTATTGACCTGATCACTCGATTAGGTCAATTAGGTTTTGTTATGGATGGGGAGTTGAGTCAAGATCTAATCCTGCAATTACTTCTAGAATTATTTTCTCAATTTGTCGTGAACTATCACATGAACAAACTGAATTCTTCCTTGCCTGAGCTGTTAAATATGCTCAAAACAGCAGAGAGCCATATCAAGAAGGATAAGGCTCCTCTTCTTCTTGTGGATGGGATCTCCAAGAAGAAGGCAGGAAAAAAGGGTTCTAAAAGGAGGCTGAACCCTAAAGGTGGTATAAATAAGAGAAAGAAGGGAAAGAAGACCTCCGGACAGTCGACCTGCTTCCACTGCGGCAAGGCAGGTCATTGGAAAAAGAATTGCAAGGCTTATCTTGCAACAGTGAAGACTGGTGCAAATAATGCACCAAAAGGTATATATGAGATACATATAATATTATCATTGAATTCTTCCATTTCAAACTCATGGGTATTAGATACTGCCTGTGGTTTTCATATCTGCAAATCATTGCAGGGGCTGCAGAAAATTAGAAGTTTGAGGAAGGGAGACTTCGAGCTCTATGGTGCTGGAGGAGATTCTATCCAAGCAGAAGCTGTAGGGACATATATCTTGAAGTTTCCTTCTGGAAAGATCTTAGAGCTAACAAATTGTTATTACATGCCTAAGATCATTAGAAATATTGTATCTGTACCCTTGTTGATAAAACAAGGATATCAAATATCTGTAACGAGCAATGGTTGCTCGATTAATTTTTCTAATAAAATAATTTGTCATGGCATTTTTGACAATGGTTTGTTGACTCTATGCTTGAATGATAACATTTTTCATATTGATGAAAATAGTAAACGTAAGAGAGATAATGTAAATGATACCTTACTTTGGCATTGTCGACTTGGTCATATTAATGAGACTAGAATTAACAAGTTGTACAAAGAAAAGTTCTTTGATTCTTATGATTGTGAATCATTAGGAACATGTGAATCATGTCTCATGGGTAAAATGACCAAGACTTCATTTAGTGGACATGGAGATAGGACAAAGGAGTTGTTAGGACTTGTACATACAGATGTATGTGGTCCTATGACAACTCATGCCAGAGGTGGATACTCATATTTTATTACATTTACAGATGATTTATCTAGGTTTGGATATGTGTATCTTATGAAACATAAATCCGAAGCCTTTGATAAATTCAAAGAGTATCAAAGCATGGTCGAAAAATAAATTGGAAAAAGTATAAAAATCCTTCGATCTGATCGAGGAAGAGAATACTTGTCCAATGAATTTTTAGATCATCTTAAAGCAAAAGGAATTATCTCTGAATGGACACCTCCTTATACGCCACAATTAAATGGTGTAGCCGAAAGGAGGAACCGTACCTTATTAGATATGGTACGATCCATGATGTGCTTCACTGAATTGCCTACTTCCTTCTGGGGTTATGCTTTAGAGACCGCAATAATTATCTTGAATAGAGTACCTTCTAAATCTGTATCTAGCACTCCATATGAAATATGGAGAGGTAAGAAGCCCAATCTTAAATATTTTAAGATATGGGGATGTTCAGCATATGTCAAAAGAAATTTTGGACATAAACTAGATACTAGAGCAGATAAATATTTATTTGTAGGATATCCTAAGGATAGTATAGGATATCTATTCTACCACCCTACTGAACAAAAGGTATTTGTAAGTAGGCATGCCACTTTCATGGAGAAAAAATTTATCCTAGAAAGAGGCAGTGGGAGAAATATTGAAATTAATGAAGTTCAACAAAAACAAATAGATATTTCTCAACCAAATATTCACATAAATAAAGAAGAACTAGAACACATAACTCCTATCCGTAGGTCAGAGAGGGTACGACATGTACCTATAAGGTATGGGTTCATTATTGAGAATAATGAAGCCTAAGTCATTGAGAATGACGAACCTTTGACCTATACAGAAGCTGTCATGAGTAAGGACTCAGACAGATGGCAGGATGCTATGAAATCTGAGATGGACTCCATGTACACCAACAAAGTATGGACTTTGGTTGATGCACCAGAAGGGATAAACCCTATTGGGTGCAAATGGGTCTATAAGAAAAAGATTGGAGCAGATGGTCAAATAGAAATCTATAAAGCTAGATTGGTAGCTAAAGGTTTCAGGCAAAAATAGGGTATTGATTATGATGAAATTTTTTCACCTGTTGTCATGCTCAAATCTATTCGGATAATGCTTGCAATAGCAGCATACTATGATTATGAAATATGGCAAATGGATGTGAAGACCGCCTTCTTGAATGGTTTTCTAGAAGAGGAGGTCTACATGTCACAGCCAAAGGGTTTTGTCTCAAATGACAGACCAAATCTAGTATGCAGGCTTAAGAAATCTATTTATGGATTAAAGCAAGCCTCAAGGAGTTGGAACATCCGCTTTGATGTAACAATCAAAGAATTTGGCTTCATAAAAAATGTGGATGAACCTTGTGTGTATAAGAAGACTAGTGGGAGTGTCCTAGTTTTCTTGATTCTGTATGTAGATGACATACTCCTTATTGGGAATGATATCCCAATGTTACAAACAGTCAAATTATGGCTATCAAATAAGTTTTCTTTGAAAGACTTGGGGGAAGCATCCTATATACTTGGTATAAAGATCTATAGAGATAGATCTAAAAGGATGCTAGGCTTATCTCAGACTAAGTACATTGACTTAATACTGAAAAGATTCAGTATGAATGAAAATAAAAGAGGTTATTTACCCATGAGTCAAGGCATACATCTCTCTAAGAAGATGTCTCCTAAGACAACTGAAGAGAGAAATAGAATGAGTTCTATTCCTTATGCTTCGGCTGTAGGATCAATAATGTATGCTATGTTATGTACCAGGCCTGATGTAGCTTATGCCTTAGGCATAGCCAGTAGATTTCAGGCTGATCCAGGAGAGGATCATTGGAAGGCTGTGAAAAATATTCTAAAGTACTTAAGAAGGACTAAGGATATTTTTCTCATATATGGTGGATCTGATCTTAAACTAGAAGGATACTCTGATTCTAGTTTTCAATCAGACCCAGATGATAGCAAATCCATTTCAGGATATGTCTTTACTTTGAATGGTAGAGCAGTGAGTTGGAAGAGTTCTAAGCAGCAAACAGTAGCTGACTCAACTACAGAGGTAGAATACATAGCTGCAAGTGAAGCCGTCAAGAAAGCTGTCTGGATGAAGAAGTTCATCACTGAATTGGGCGTTGTTCCTGAGATTGAGAACCCAGTACCATTTTATTGTGACAATACTGGAGCAGTTACTCAAGCAAAGGAACCAATGTCTCACCATAAATTCAAGCACATTTTGAGACGCTTCCATCTCGTTCGTGAAATAATTGAAAGACAAGATGTTATTATTGAACGAGTAGACACAAAGAACAACATAGCGGATCCATTCACTAAAGCTTTACCACAGCAGCAATTCGATCGCCATCTCGATTGTATGGGGTTGAAATATAAGGGAGATTAGCTTTAGTACAAGTGGGAGATTGAAAGAAATATGTCCTATAAGTCAATCAAAATGTATAAATAGATGGATATTTTTTATCTCTCGACGACTCATGTACTGATATTTTAAATAAATAAAGGCATTTAGTTCATCATATGCTGCATCTTATTTTGATGAACCCCATAAATTAGGGCTATGGTTTTAGGGTTATGATGCAATCATACCAAGTGAGACCTAAAATCTTAAAACTCTAATTTTAAATATTCCTAGTCGTTGGAACATTGAGTAGGGGATCAATGTTTCCTGTGTATGCTCGGCAGAGAGGGTAATTAATCTCACAATTACTTGTGTATGACACTAATATAAGGATGTAAGTGTTCATTAGAGAATAAATTCACTGAATTGATCCAATTAAAGAATATCTGATGGAGTCTTATCTACATGTCAACAGATTTTTTCTCATAGTGGGAATTGTGCATGTAAATCTTTTGACTTGAGACTGCCATAGAACCTTATAAGCATGAATCCATATTTTGATCATACTCATTCATGATTTTATCATGTACGGGGTGTTCTGGATATGATGGATTGATTATGAAGGTTGTGAGTAGGTCAATATGGAAACGATCACTCCTAGTAAGAAGAGATCGCATCCTATCTGCTTCAATCAAATAATGATTCAGGAAGACTTTGATCAGAGCATTATAAAAAAAAAAATTAAAATAATTTCTAATATTTTATAAATCGAATCATTATTATTTGATCAAGAGAAATATGAATATAAAATTAGGTTTGATATTTTTTCATACCCAAACTTATATTCGAGATGCGGGATGATCGTAAGATCAAGTTGCACGGTAATTTTCACTGAAGGGTATTTTTGGTATTTCCATCAAAATTCTATATCTACTAGGTAGGCATGATACGTTGCTAGACGTTAATCATGTCTTGTGAGTTTGATCGAATTAAAGAGTTTAATTCGATCATTAATTAAAAGCTGTTCTGATTGATCAAAACGGTTCAGCTTGATTTGACCTAAATTGGCTAGATTGTGTTCTAACCAAATTAGTTTAAATTGCACCTGGACTCACTACTGGCTAGATGTGGAATCCAATGGGTCACACACAAAGAAAATTGATCATGGGTTTAATTTGATTAAACCATGTTTGCAAGTTGAACATGCTAGCACATGTTGCAAACCCTAGCATTTAGATTCGAATTGAATTCGAATCGGGTTCCGATTTGGGCTAATTTAGAACCAATTTGAGCCAAATTGGATTTGGTCTTGAAGTGGGTTCGAAGTGTTTTAATTGGGCTTGCTGTTGGGTGCCAAAAACCAGGAAACCACATGCCTAAGAGTCTCTCTCTTGGCGTGTGGATTTGAATCCATGCGCATGAGCCACATGGCGCATGGATGGAGTTGGCGCCACCTTTAGATAAGGTCCATCCTATTTTTATCCGTAACTTTTATTCTACAAATATATTTCAGATGTCTTAGGAGGCACCTAAGAGTCCTTCTGAGTATTAAAATCATCATAGAAGAATTAAGAGAAGGGATAAGGATTAAATCCATGCGCCACCTCTTGGAAGCGCCCCTTTGAAATTTCAAATGGGGAGATAAGTTTTAAATTATCCACGCCCCTTAATCTCTTGCGTCATTCTTGAAATTGGCACCATCTATCTTGGCCATTGGATAGGCTTCCTTCCAGATCCAAAGGCATGGGTTGATGGCACCAATAAGAGAAGCTTCGTGACTTCTCATCTGAACACCGTAAGTTAAGATCGAAAAGTCTTTCTGAAATAAGGCGTCTCTTCAACCCAACTTTGATGTACACATGGCATTTCTTAACTTATGGGGCATGAGAAATAGACAAGAGGCATGAGATAAATTGTAAGAGGGCGTGAGATGTTTTGGATTGCACCTTTACGTGCAATATAAATAGGGGTGCACGCCGAGGAGTCTCGGGTATTCAGAAATCTTCTTTCTTTCTTACAAGAGGCTCTGCTTGTCCAATTTTCTTTATTCTTTCTCTCTAGCCTAGATAAGGTCCTGATAAAGGATAAGAAATCTTCCAAAAGGCTTAGAGAATTGGAATAAAAATTAAGGAGACAAGGAGCAAGAAAGAAAGGGAAGAAAAGGTCCAACAGTGTGACAGTAAAGCCAAGAAAGGAGATTCTGCCCAAATTGCATTTAAATTCTGATAAATCAGAATTTAATTACAGAGTATTTTCTAATAAGTGCTAGAGGGTTGATCGAGTCCCCGTGTGGATCAACGTTGGAGGGTGAACACGTGGGCACCTTGTGGAAACCCAAACAGATTGCTGCCGGCAACTAAGCACAAATCAGGGTTTAGCGATAAGAGGTATGTTTCTATATCTTTTATTTGATATTAATGCAAATTATATGATTTAATTTTTGATAAGGTGATCTTGGAGTTAGGTTTTATTTTTATGATTTCATAATAATTGCTTTGAAATCCGTGCTTCCGCCATTGTATTAAAACCTTTCATAGCAAAGTTTTGCCACCTATTCATAGTAGTTAGGAGCATTCATTTCTAATCACAAAACCAATTGCTACTTGATCATGAGTAACAGAGGCATCAAAATTAACTTTTATACTCCATAGGGAGGGGGCAGCCATGATACTTTCTTGGGAATGTAAGAAATCAGTTGTTGCTAACTGCCACCACTCCAGTGCCTTAATAGAGCATTAAACTACAACTATTGATTATCACTATAGTCCTATAATAAGAAGAGAGCTCGCTGAATAAACTATTGAGGGGACTTCATAACCTATTGGAACAACCTCATTATGGGCTATCTAGATTAATCAAGTAATATAGACCAGCATAGCCCTATCCCCTTCCTCTACCTTAGCATAGGATAGATAGTCTATGAAGGCTAGCAAACAATAAGGATGAAAGTCAATATGACATATGTTTTTAGTAATCTGCCAACAGTCCACTATATATGAGCAATTAACCATAGCATGAGTATGGTCTTTGTCTATCAACTGATATATCACACCATTGTGCATCATTAGAAATGACACCTCTTCTAGTAAACACCATCTTACAATAAAATTTATCCTATAATAACCACCACCAAAACATTTTAACTTTAGAAGGTACTTTCAGCTTTCAAATCCATTTGAAATTTGCCCTAACACCTAAGGACTATAAGTGTGCACAAAATAGATACGTATTAGATAAAGTTATATAAGTTAGCATGACTTCATGGAAGCTGATCGGATCAGAAATCTTTTGCTATAGGTACACATTGGATGTAGTTTATCATCTCAGTCGAAAGCAATACAACCAATTGTTGAATAACCCAATCCCAAGATAAGGTAAACAACTTGGTGAACAATGTTGAGGTTTGTGATAAGAATCTCATGAACCATTTAGCATAAACCACTTGAGCCCATAAAGAAGATGGATCTAACTTACATAAGCATGCTTGGTAGCAAACAAGTAAAAAAAAAATCCAAGGCCACCAAGATGCTTAGGCATATACATATGATCTAGTGCAATCAAATGGTCTTTTATGATCAAAGTAATAGTCTTACAAAAGGTATGAAACTCCTCAAATTTCAATAGAATAGAGATAAGGACAAGAACACATGACATGGAATACATGGGCATCAATCACGACATGGATTGGAGCAAGGTTGCTCTACCCACAAAGGATAGAGCCTTTGATTTCCAACTTGCCATCTTAAGTATTACGTTCTCTAAAATGAAATTGCAATTAGAAGAGCTCAAAGCCATATCTAACATAAGAATCCCTAGATGTTTCTAGACCCTTCTCCTCTAGGATACACTAAGAAGCCTACATATGTCTATTTGACTGATTGGGGGTTGTAAGACTGAAGTTTATATGAGATTTAGTATAATTTATTACGTATCCTGAAATGAAACAATAACCATTTAAGAGTGAAGATATAGCAACAGCATCCCAAGTAAAAGTGCTTGACATGAATCGACAATCATCTGTAATAAGACGTGTGATATAATAGATCCTCCTTTAGGTTTATAAGCTCTTAATAACTTTCTCTACACCACAAAATGCATAACTTTGGAGAAAATTCAAGACCAAAGAATGAATAAATATAGTGTGAGCATATAGCCTTGTGTTAAACCTTTAGATGGGAAGAATCTAGGATTTGGCGACCCATTAACTAATAATGCAAATCAAGGTCTATAAATACAAGCCATACCTACTTCACAAATATATCATGCAACCTATAATGTTAGAGAATGGAAAATAAGAATGACCAATGCCCTCCATCATATTTTTTTTTATATGTAATTTTAGCATATCAAGCTTCTAAAAAGACAAGCCCTGCTTAAAAAGCACATAAGTTCCTGAGTATTTAGTCAAGACTAGTGTAAGTAGGATAGACTTTAATCTGTTAACTAATGGTTTGGCCACTATTTTGTAAATAATGTTATAAAGACTAATAGGTCTATAATCATTCACTCCTAGATCGGGTTGCTAAGGTATATACATTCCTTTTCAAGAGTCTAGCAAATACCCATAATGAAAGAAATATTTAACAATGTCTATTACCTTATTTTCAATGATATGTTAGGAATATTGAAAAAAAAAATTAGAAAATCCATCTAAGGAGCCTTATCCGAATGCTTGTATTTTAGGGTTTCTTCAATCTCCTCTATTATGATAGCTTTGATTAATGCTACATTCTGATCAGCTATTATAGTAGATGAGATAACAGGCAGATCCACAGCTTCCACATGTTAATCATCCATCTATCTATATTAGATATAAGATGTTGACAAATTCTGAATACTAATATTGTCATCCACTTGGGCCTCCTATAGAGCATAGTGATTTGATGAAATACCTTGTGTTTGCATCACCCTCTCTTAGGAAAGTAGTGTCAGATTTTGTTTCTAAAAAAATTTTTGTCGAAACAAGTTTTTTGATAGGATCTTAACAAGAACATAACATACATATATTGTTGTTCAATTAGTCCGCTGTCTGCATTTCTTATTTAGAGGTCATAGATTTGATCATGAAGCAATTGTCCCCTTCCAAATAAGCTAACAAAATTTCTCTTTCATTGCTTGATGGTCTTCCTGGTATTATGCAACAACCTAAAATGCTAGACACTAGGAAAATAATTTCATTCACACTTCTAAGCGTGCCATATGACTTCATGAATGCCATTACATCGCAACAACATCTTTTCAAAATGAAATGGTAGTGGCCCAATTGATCTTCTAACAGACATAGTTAACAATATAAGATAAACATCAGATGCAAACCTAGTTAGATGTGGAATAGTGGATTATGGAATCAAACCCAACCACTTATCTAATGCAAAAGCTCGATCAAGCCTCTCCCAAGCTCTGGCCAAGCTAGGTTGATTGTTGCCCCAAACATAGTGAGGCCATTGTCACCCCAAATCAATAAGGCTTGATTGTCTAAGAAAGGCTCAAAATTTTCTAATATCCCAATTCACACGAAAAGATTTAGCTTCTTTCTTATCATCCACATTCAAAATGCAATTGAAATCCCTAGCTAGAAGATGATAGCCCTAAAAACAAAACTAACATAACTTCTGCCCATGAGCTTCACCTCTCTAACCTACATGTACTAGCATAAATAACTCTCAAACCCAACTTCGCCTTTTATGCAAACCAATAATCCCAAAATCCTTTTGTCTATTTGTATGAGTAAATTGAACATGACTCGCATCCTTCCTCCTTACAACTACAATTCTCTCAGATAAACCCATAGATGGAATAATATATACCTCCCACAATGGCCCAACAAACCTATGGATATAAGATAGAACATGAGTGAATAATCTAGTCTCAAAAAAATGGCAAACATATGAATTATGTTGCCTAATCATAAACTTAATATAATTAACAAAGGGTATTTAGCTTCCTCCCTACAATACCATGTAAGTATTTTCATTGGGATATAATTGAATGTAGACTCCCTTGCCTTCTTTCGTAGGATACGAGCTACACATTGAATAGCACTTCTTGGATAAACCATGTGCAATCACAACACTATCATCAAGATACTAGAGGCCTCCCTTCTTTTTTTTATATATTGCCATGATGATATCTTGAGTTGAATTTTCATGAGCATGGCATGTGTCGGGTTCGAATAACTTCTTCACCATAGTTTGAGAAGCTTCTTTTATTTATTTATTTATTTTTTTTATGGTAGAGAAGCTCCTGTTATTTATTTATATATTTTTCATGTTAAGAAGTGGGGGTGGCAAAATATGACCTAACTTGCTAACCCGATATGTGTTTAACCAACCATAAACAAGTTTGGATTTGGACTAAATAGGTTTGGTTTATAAATAGATAGACCTATTTAATTTGTTTAATATTTAGGTTAGATTTAGATTTTAGGGGTTTGACCTGTATAACCCATTTACTATCTGGGTTGGTTTGGCTCAAATAAATAGGGTGACTTACATACTATTTAAATAATAAATGACTTGGATGCCTGCCATTTCCACTTAGGCTTGGGCCTATTTTTCATATGATTGTTAGGAAATTAGGATGATTCAAAATCATGATTATGCTCCCTCCTGACCCATCTCAATTAAAATTATGTTGCCTCATCCATCAAGATTATTTTCCCATTCCCACCAAGGCACCCACCCCATAGCGATTTAGATTTTAGGGTTTTGTTTGTTCTTTTGCCTTCCCTTGGTTCCTCTTAGTCTTGGCTGATGGTGACCACGTATCCTTTCCTCATCAATCGAGTGACAAACTAATGGCTTCTATTCCCTCTCAATCTCTCTAGAGTCCTAATTGAGTCATTCCCAAGCAAAGCTATTTAATGTAATATACTAATCTTAGAATTTATTATTTCTCACCCCTATATTCACTATTCAGCTGATGAGCGACCACTTTCCTCCTGACTCCTATAGCAATCTAGCTTCTAATTCTAGAGGATTAGATCTATAATTTATTCTTCCTCTAGAATTTACATCTGATCCTGTATCTCAGACCCTAACTCCCTCAAAACCTCCATCACCCTCGTGTTTCCTCTTTTATTCTTGGTAATGGACTAATGGTTTGCTTAATCTATAATAGCATCATCTCTTCATGAAGTAGGATCACGGAAATGACTGACCTTGGGCTTAGATATCATGTAGACCCCAAAGGTATTAGCTTTTCTTCTTGATTTTTGGTGCTCCTTTTTGTTGGTGTTTTCTTGTTCTAATCTAGTAGATCCGTCGGAGTTTGTTCGGATTGATCTATGGATTAGATCAGGTATCTTTTAGTTTTTTGTGTTTTTTTAAATTTTATTCTTTGATCTGAGATTTTGATGGAAGTTGTTGGATCTGGTGAGAAGCCTTGACTATTTCTCATGGGAGTCATGGAAGGTTTGGTTGTGTTAAATTTTCATACAAAATGTACTAGCTTTATACATTGAGTTTTTTTAATGGTTATAGGGTTCATTAGTTTTGTGATACATTATATTATTATTGTAGTTTGAATCCAACAATTTCTTGAAAATAGTTTGTTTTCTCATAAAAAATATTTTTTGTGGTAGCAATTGAATTTCTAGTATTGTTGAGGTAGTCATTTGAATTTCTAGTATTTTTGTTTGATTTTTCTATCATATTCTTGAACACCTTTCATTCTTTGGAGCTACCAACCTATTGGATCTTATTTTCTCCATTCTTTCTTGTTTTCTTCTTTGCTTCAATACCCTTCAAAGCCCTTTTAGAGTCACACACTTGTTAGAACTTGTGCTCTCTTTTAGCTTATTACTTTCACAAAATCTCACTTTGTTTTCATCTACCATAAAAAGAAAAAATCTCGCTTCTTTTCTTGCTAACTAACTTCACTTTGAACTTAGAATCCTTCAATTATGAATAATTTGGGATTTCTGTTATCTTAAAATCTTTCAATTATAAACAGCTTGATCTCTCTCTAAATACTTGATATTTCTTCCATTTTCTATAGAAAAAAGAAGTGAGTCGGTCTTTAATAGGATGGTTGAGATGAAGGTTGAAAAACTGTAGAGTAAGGTAAGAGCAATGATTCTTGGATATTAATATTGCTATTATTTTTTGTAATCCATAATACAATTGCTCTTATTTCTTGTAGATTGCTATGTTTTAGCTTGACAATAGTTAGTGCACAACAACATGGATAAAACACTTATATCTACATGTACATTTCTTTATTAATTTGACGTTTCAAGCATGGAGTAAGATACATCATCTTTTAAGGTAGTTGGATCACATACTAGTGCCAATTCAATTTGTTGATAAAGAACCATGATCTTTTGTATTTCATGCTTTGCAGAGTTTGATGGGTCTGTGGTTGTTCAAATCTTCATATCAAAGTTTGTTGATAAAGAATAGTGAACTTTCTCTAACATTGCACTTTTGAGTGATTCAAATACTTGATCAAGTTATTTGGGTCTTTTGCTTATTATTGAGTTCATAGTTGGTACATATGTTTAAACCTTGCAATTTACTCTTAAAATTTTTAAATCTATAGAATTGATATTAAGAAGCTTCATGATTACTAAGAAGATTTTAGATTATTTTTTGTTCATTTAAAGTCATAAGAAGTACGATTTACCATATTGCTTAGAAAATGAATACAGGATATTTAAAATTCTCGATGATAGAACCTTAGAAGTTTCTTAAAATGCCAATTTACTCTTATCATTTACATTTTTGCAATCATTACTACATGTCTCATGAATATACATTAAAGATCCTTAGAAGGTTTGATAATTTTTCTTATTTGTTTAGATATTTGCATAGAGCATTGCTAAACTTATATCAAAGATGGATTGGTTGTGATCAAGTTCTCTTCGTAAATTAGATATCTCTTCTTTCATTTCACATACACTTGAATCCTTGTAAGAAATTTTGAGTTTATTTGCCCAAATGATGGTTTTTTCGAGATCAGGTTGGCTTATCTTTGGATAATGAATCACCAATGTAAAGAGTTGTCTTGTGCAAAAATATTGAGACAAGTTGTTGTTTTCTGGTACAAAAATGATGTTGATATCATGGTAGTAAGTTCTAGATAAGATTCTTAATTCCTGTGGAAGAATGTAAATGCTATCTAGTAGTTTCTAGATTGAATGGTTGGTCATGCTTGTAAGGATTTAGCTTCATTGCTATCCAAACCAGGGGTGTAAAGTGTTGAGGATCTTTTCATATGTGTGGGGATCTGGAGAATAGCCACAAATCGCAAAAATAGAGGACTTGGGATGTTGTAGTATCTTGGATGCTAAAAATCTGTAGGCTTCTGTAGATTTCTGTGCGACAGCCTCTTCTAATGGCTCCTGCTCCTAATCCACTTAGGATTTGATTGAGTGATCCTAATTAAATCAGTAGATATCTTATCAACCTCAAAATCTGTTGTACTAATGCCCTAACTTTCTGGAGCTTAGGCGTGAAGAACCAGTGATAAGAAGAGAGGCATTCAAATTCCTAGTGCTGCAGATTTCTAGGGACGCTTCTTCATCTTTCTTGAAGGTGGTGACTAGGGTTTTGAGAAGGAGAGAGCTTAGGATGTGAGAAGGGTTTGAGAGGGAGAGAGGATGTTAGGAATTATGATTTCAATTGATTCTATTCCATCATACATCAATTACATGAGTGTATATATATACATGGTCAACATGACCTAAACCCAAAACTCCCCTAGGCTGACCCAACATGATTGCACTCATCCAAACCCAATTACTGTTAGATGTATGTCCTAGAAGCCAATATGGCAGATACATTATAATAATTCTAAGATATATTTTTGTACTTAAATTATTGATTTATCAATAAAGTAGGCAATTTTATCCATTCTTGTGTTATGTGTCCGAGAATCATCCAAGAAATTAATAATTTAAAGATGCATATTCTAAAGAATTTAGATTTAAGATATATATAATTAATTCTTAAATTACTCTCAATCGATGGATCATTATGGAGATGGTGATTAATTCGATTAGATCGATGCATGGATTGCTTCTTGTGGAATAGACGAATCCCAAGTCTACAGTGTGAAGACACTGAGTGAAAATGCAGGTGGTTATTAGAAAATATCAATACTAAGCATGACCATACGAGAGATCATATGAATGTTTACTCACTTATCAGTGATCATCTCAATGCTATAGTAGTGTAAGTGGTCCCTAGACCTGTGGTTCCTCGACTACTCATAATGGGATTGCAGTAGTTTGACTATACATAAATATGATCTCTAGCTCTATGGATCCTTGTAGTAGATGTTGGCTGCAGTAGGTTCACTATAAGAATAAGGTGCGCACTTAGATGGGATCATCGATTTTAGTAGATAAGGAGTAGTCCTATGAGATTTTAGAAGCTAAATCCATAAGTCTATGACCATAGCAAGATGATGGATGGAAAAAAATTTTCATGGGTATCACATCTGGATTTAAGCTAATCAAATTTTTGATATGACAGATGAAGGAGTTTGATAAGTTTTCATAACTTTCATTTTGTCGGAACTCATGATAGAAGAACTGAATCATATAGTAACTACTCTTAGGGGTTTTAATTTTTATTCTACTGGATTGCCACCATATATTGCTGGCGTCACTAGTACATTATGAGAACTCACTAGGATCATTCTGAATCGATGATCCTTGATGAGTGCAAGTTAGAACTATTCTAATCCATCGAAAGAAGTTTTGATGATATTATGATGGAGATCATATTGAAAAATATGTCCTAAAGCCAATCATTTGACGATTGTGCTAATTATAATTGTATATGAATTAGTAAATAATAAAAGTTATTTGATTTTTTTCATCATAAGATTATATTTTTTAATGAACTCCTATGTTGTGATGAAGTCCTTAAGATTACTTTGATCGATAAAGGAGGATTTATCAGATAATCTTTAAACTGGTTCGCAACCAAATGATATGCTATTACTAGGACGATAGCGATATCAAGTGTAGGTCGTTGTGTACCATATGCATTAGTTATCCTCGTAACCAAATAATATGGAGATACTGATATAGCATGCAGGTGAGATGTAAAAGTATATCATCACTGAACGTGACCAACTGCAGAGCACTCTACTGTCAAGGGTAGCTCGTGAAGTGTATGGGTATAAGTGTCCCTCTGACCTGAAATCACCACGGTGACTTGCAAGCAACTCATTGTACTTTGATATCAGACTATCTGAGTTTATAATTCAATGACAGAAGAATTCTAGATGTAGTCAAGTACTTGTCAAGTCGATGCGTGAGTCAAGATGGGATTGACCCTTTTGAATTAGTTGGAGTTAATGTATCAATGTATTTCAATTTAGCAAAATCTGAGCTCGGATAATCCATGAGATAGATTTGAAAGGTTGAAATACAATATGGATGACTTATATAGGATTAACAGTTAAATTCTATATCATCCTTGAGCATTAGGATCTAAGAGATGAATTATACGGTAACCATATACCAGTAGGTTCTTGAATATTGCTTCGCCTTCATTCGACCTATCAAACGTCGAGACATCATTGCTAGATGGTTACATCGATTGGTTTAGAAAATTATTCTTGTGCTATTGGTTTAGGTTTGAATCTTTGGAGTCACACTCAAAAGAAGTTTCTGACTGATCATGTGGCTGATCAACGATTGAGAATCGTTCAAAGGCATAATCGTCAATTCGATTGATGATTAACCTTATGCAAAAATTATAATAAATTAATTCATCAAGTATTAATAAATTAATAAAAAATTAATTAATAATTAGATTACTGATTAGCTCAATTTGATTGAATAAAAAGATTAAATAAAATCTAATTGAATTAGATTTAATTAGGTTTGATCCGATTAGGTTACGAGATGACCTAATCATTAAGAGAGAATTATCTCTGATTTGATCAGTTTTTTGGTTCAATCAATTTTTAATTTGATTAAAATTTAACTAAAAATTTATAAACCTAATTAGATTGATTTTATATATTTTATTTGGGTTAGACCAGATGTGATTTAGTTTGGATTCATAAAAAAGAAATTAAGAGTCTTTATTGGAATAGGACTCTTCTCCCATGCGCCTCCCACTTTGATGTCGTATATCCTCACACACAAATAGTTTTTGTATGAGATTTTTTTACACCAAAGAGGTCTTTCCCTTCTCTATCTTACATCCAAATTTGGGAAGGATCAGGTTTCAAATGATATATTCAAATCTGATTTGAAATAGGATACCATATAGATAATGTTTGACATTATCTCTAAAATCTTGCCGCCAACTTATTTTTTTTCCCTTATATGTGCAATATTTTGAAAAGATATTTTATAAAAAAATAGTTGGAGAATTAATTCACCATAAAAAAATATGGGAAGGGGTGTCCCATATTTTTTTGGCATGTTTTGATATAAATTTTTGAGTAGGGATGATAACACATCAAGAGTCCATGATCTCTAGGACTCTTCACTCCACCTTCTTACACATTGAAATAAAAGGGGTTTTATTTGATTCTTATGCATGTAAGAGACTTGAGAGAGAGGCCTTCATGTTGAAAGAAGTTAGGCATGGGTTCATGGCGTGAAAAAGAAGAGGAGAGTCCTTCTTCTTGGGGTGTGCACAAAATCTATTTTCTAGGATTTTATACCTTTGGGTTTGGGAAGAGAGAAAAAATAAGAAAAAAATTATTTTCCTCTCCATCTTTCTTCTATCTCTTAATCTTCTCTAAAAGTCTATCTTCAATCTTTGAAAAGATTTCAGAAATTTAAAAAAAAAATTCAGATTAGTCAAGAAGAAGGTCTTTGTGCGAGCTAGAACTCCAGAGAAGATCGATCAGATCGGAGCTTCAAGTGAATTTTTTGTAGAGACCGGATGTATGTGCAGCTATGAGCAATCAATAAGGATTCTCTCTACCATGTCTCTCAGTAGCAGTGATCATCGACCCATGCTCAGATATCGAGTTCTGAACTCAGATTAGAAGTAGATATGATCTACTGCTCACATACATGCATGCTGATTTTATCTTTAGTATTTTTCAAATTTTATATGCAATATATCATATCATAGATCCTAAAGTAGATTGATTTGATGATTAGATCATATATATATTAGATTAATTTGAATAATCTATTTATTTTTTACTATAATTTATTCAAAAAAAATTCGAAATACATGCATAAAATCGTCTACGTTTTCCAACAGTGGTATCATTTTCAGATTCATTATGACATGATTTATGTGCATATTAAATTTAAAATTTAATTTTATTTAGATCTGATATATGATATTTAGATCTAAATTTAATTAATGATAGATCGTACAAACTGATATAAGGTTGTCCTGCTATAAGATTTATCCCTTATAATAAACAAGTTGTCCTAATTTGGTTGATCCTTGATAAAATTTGATTTTGTATCATACATATAATATTTATGATCTAATTTAGATGTGATCTAAAGTTGTAATCGGATCTGATGTAATTTAGATTAAATCTAAATTCATGTATGTGTGATATGTGATTAGATTAGATGATCTGAATAGTAAATACTTAGATTGGGTTGATCACCAGGCCGTCCAGTCATAGGAGCAAGAAGAGTTTAAAGGCTCTCTTTTTTCATTCGATGGGATGCTCTTATAGCATGTAGGGGTGCCATTCACATGAAGAAGAATGCGAAAAGAAGAACTTACTTTTCTGCAAAATTTTAGATTTTGAAACCCTAGGTTTGTTGTATGTGATACAAAGTTGTATGAAATGTAAGACATCTAATCTATGTGATTAAAATTATTTTAATCATAAAAAAATAAAATCATAAAATATAAAAATTTTAGATATGATCTAAAAGGTATTTATGATTGATTTTATTTTAGTGTTATGCAAGATTATTCTAGATCTGAAACTTTTTGAGAGGTGCTCGCATAATCACTGAGCTAACTCATTTTGAACTGAGTTGACCCAGTCTCCTTATGTAGCTGGCTCAATATTGATTGAGTCGATCTAGTTTTAGAATAGAAAATTTTTGTATAATATTTATTGTAAATTATTTGCAAAAGAAAAAGGTTGAAATTGTTTCAAACCTAAACCTAAACCCATGTTAATGCTGAAACTTAATTAAAAATTAAATGTAGAATCAATTAGATCTAGAATTGTGATTTAAGATCTAATGATATTGTATAAAACATGGGGGCATGGGTTAGCTCAAATTAGGTCTTTTTAATTGGATTAGACCTAAAGTTAGAATCAAAGAATTAATTGACCATGTAAAGAAATTGATTAAGTCTAATCAAATGTTGAATTAGATTAATCAAGATTTTTCTAATACAATAGTTGTAGATGGTCAAGTTCATGTCTTTGATTAGACCAAATAGACCTTGACTGTGGCTAAGTGGTTGAATCCGAATCATTAGGTTGGTCAAATCAAAACTAATTAACCAATTGGTGTCTAAGATAAGTTTGGCATTTCGATCGATGATTTTTAATTGGGAGCGATTTACCTGGCTATTTCGATGGCGTCTAAGACAAACTTAGCAGACCCTCCCACTGATCTCACTTACCTGACCAATTTAATGGATTATATCTTGATTAGACCATTAAGTGATTCGAGTTGACTCATATCATTAAGGTTGATCAGTATGACTGATCTAGGTATCATTTTAACCAGTATGATCCTAACCCAATTCAATGACGTAGTGAAGTCAGTGAGAAGATTGTGGTTTACTAGTTGATCTCTCCTCATCTTTTCTCTAAACTAATTCTTAAATCTTTTAAATTACTAGATCCATAAAATGAACTAGTTATGAGGATAACTAAATCATAGTCTCCCATTAAGGTAAATGGCAATGGGTTCATTATTTTTAATTGATATTGCAGATGCCATTCATCTAGTGTTCTCTCTGTATGATGAAATTATCATTCATCGTATGATGACTTTGTTATACTATCTGATAATTGTTGGATTGATCAAGGCATCCTCAGATTTGATCATTCAGTAATTAGAAATATTGAGTAGATTCATGTTAATAGTTTGACCTAATCGAAACTTTCAGTGGAGGTCCATCGCCTACTGAAATAAAATCTGAGATAAACTTAATTACTATAAATTATTTAAAAAAAATAATTGATTGAGAACCTACTCATAGATGTATATGGGTTGACCGAGCTATCCTCGGATCTGTATGCAATCAGTGTGAATTTTAATACCCGCTAAGGAATTAACGTAATTCCTCAAATTGAAGGTAGAGGCTACAAATTCATATAACATAATGGAAGAATCTTTTGACTAAAGTTCAAGTCTTTAAACTTAATCAATTCATAAACATAGAGGTCTTGTATTTTTTTTCAATTATGGCTACATGTCCGTTGCTCCATTCATTGTTTGACAGTGACTTATTTATAGGACTCAACTTCGATAAATAGTATCGAAAGTTGCAAATAGTTTTAGAACACGAACGGATCCTAAATATAATTATGGATTCAGCACCTGAAGTTTCTACATCCAACACACATGATGTGATCAAAGGCACTTATTAGAAGTGGCTAAATAATCATATCACCGTGTGATATTTTTGAGAGCAGCAAAAATCATGAATTTAGTTGTAAATTTGATAATGCTCAGTGAGAGAAAATTCTTTAAAAGTTGAAGGAGTTCATTCATATTTCTAAAGATGTATCTTCAGTGGGGCAATAATATTTTGAGAAAGAAAATGAAGATGCAAGGGAGTTGTGCTTGGGCTAATGAGCCCAAACTAATAAAGAGTCTAAAATTAACCTAGTCTAACAGAGTCACTTGATCAGAACAGGCTAAGAAAGAGAAATCAGCAAAGGATTGCTCGATAAGATATTTATAATATCTTATGATTTTTCTATTGTGATACTACTACTTGGATATTGGATATTGAAAGTCCATGCAAATTGTTGCAATGACTTCAGGTTAGTAGAAAATTTAAAAACAGCAAGAAGTTCCTGAATGTTGGAGATGAAAGTTATGTTCTAATCCTGATTTTAGGAATCGTCGAGCTTATTTTCAATTTTAACAATATCATTTTAGTGATTGTCACTATTGTCTAATGATTTTTGTGATATCATTATGAATAATATCAAAATTATGTAGACAACTAAGAAATGGCATTTACGAAAAGTCACAGTCTATTAGTGTAATGTACACATTAATCAAACACCTTAAAGTAGAGTATGTCATTAATACCTATCTTTGATAATTTAGGCTCGGTCATTTAATAAGAATAGAATCAATAGGAGATAATTCTTGAGTCAATGATTATGAATTATTATCAACCTGTCAATCCTATCTTTTTAGTAAGATGATCGAATCATCTTTTGCTGAAAAAGATGAACGAGCCAATGATGTTCTGAATCTGATACATACTGATGTATTGGATCTACAAACAAGTTTGTCATAAATTTAAATTATTTGAAATATTCAAATAATTTCTTAATAAAGTAGAGAAATAAACTGAAAAGAATATTGAAACTCTTCGATCAAACCAAAGAAAAGAATACCCTTCCGATGAGTTTTTGACATATCTAAAAGAGAATGGGATTCTCTCTTATTGGAATCGACTTTGTCAGACATAGTTCAATCCATGATGGGGTTTACAAGTCTGTCAGTCTCCTTTTAAGGTTATGCTCTTGAGACTGCTTGTTATGTTCTGAATTGGATTCCGAATTAATCAGTCACAATGACTCCATATAAGATATAGACTAGGTGTAAGCCGATATTCTCTTATCTTAGGATTTGAGAGTTTTTGATTTATGTCAAGCAATTGCAGACCGATTAGGTTGGATCTCGATCCTATATGTATTATTTTGAAGGATAACCCTAAAGAATCTAAGAGATATAACTTCTATCATGCTAAAGAACAAAAGTTGTTCAACATTCTTTTTAAAAAGGAGCACCATGATGATGTTATGATCCAGGTGGTGTGCCCAAGGCCCAGGGGACCAAGGCTAAGGCCAAGGTCCATCATTCATGAGGGCTTCATGGAGGCTCTAGGCTAGTTGGGCCCTAGGTTGAAAGGTTGTGGGCCTTTCGGGTTCTTGAGGTCTAGGTTATGTGGGCCTCAAGGGACCAACTCTTTATGGGGCCAGGTCTGAGCCCAGGATAGGTGAGATTAGGTTGAGTCTTGGGTGTACATGGGCTTGGGTTAACCTAATCTCCCATAGAGTTGGTCAAGGGAGTTTTGGGTTTGGGTCACTTGACCCGGTGTTTATATATACATGTACTGTGTATAGGTTTGATGAAGCCAAAAAAATAGATAACTCTTTCTTCCAAGTCTCTTTCTCTCTTCTCCCTCTCTCTCCAGTAATCTTCCATGCACCAGGAGCAAGAAACCCTAGGATTTCTTGCCTCCAGTCCATAAAAGGAAAGAAAGGAAGGGAGGCGCTAGCCCCTACCCCCCTTGCAGCCGCCAGCCATTTCTTCTCTCTCCTCTCTTGCAGGCATCCAAACACCAGGTCCAGGACCTGAAATCTCTTGAGAAGAGGTTGGTACAAGTTCTTCTTAGATTTGGAGTTGATCTGAGGTCGTTTGAGGCACGGGTGAGATCTCCATCAACAGATCTACAAGAAAGGCTGCAGCAGGACAGATCTGCGAGGTCTGTCTCCATCTATCTTCTGCCCTATCTAGAATACCCTGATTCGAGATCTACAAATTGAAGAACCTCGGTCCAGGTCTGATCTAGTTGGATACCAGATCTTGGATTTTTTAGAGGTAGTTTCAGAGGCGTTCTTCATCTGGAATGAAAGGCTGACGAAGAAGATAGTAACCAGGCTGATTTTGTCAAGGGCCTTGAATCGTGTCCAGACGACTCCAGATCTATTCGTTGCTGGTTCCACTACACCCAAGATCCGTGGGAGGAGCCGAGATCATGCTCCAATAGTTGGTAACAGAGCCACGGTGGTAAGAAAGTGGTTCCAAGTGCGAGAAGTTGAAGATCCCAAGTGCTGAAAATTTTCAGCAAGGTACCATCAAGGTATATTCTACACTTCTTGAATTTATATTGCTTGTTTGGCTTGGATCTAGTCATGGAAAGCAATATGAAGGTTGATTTCGAGAAGTTTGATGGCAAGGAGAATTTTTCCATGTGAAAAATTCGGGTGGAGGATCTTCTGGTGCAAGCAGATCTGGATCAGGCTTTGGATGAGAAGCCTGAGGGAATGACAGATAGACAGTGGGCATCGTTGGAGAAGAAAGCATGCTTAGTGAGCAGAGGATGTTTGGCGGATGCGGCGTTGTATTCGGTGCTGGAAGAAAAGACCCCGAAGGGCCTTTGGTCGAAGTTGCACACCATGTACATGGGGAAGAATATGTGCAACAAGCTGATGCTGAAGAAGAGGTTGTACAGTCTTTGGATGTAGGAGGGATCTGATGTGATTGGCCACATTCAGAAGTTCGACTAGTTGTGCACAGAGTTGGTGAATATCGGGGTGAAGCTGGATGAGGAGGACAAGTCTCTATTGCTTCTATGTTCACTGCCTGGATCATATGATTCTTTGGTGACTACACTGCTCTACAGCAAGGAGACTCTGGAGTATGAGGACATGGTCTCGGTGCTGAGGTCGAATGAGCAGAGAAAAAAGTTGACCAGAGATCGGGCTCCTCAGGAGGGTTTGGCAGTAGGGGAGAGGACAGGTAGAAGCAAGTCTAGGGGGCGGTCCAAGTCCAGGAAGGGAAAGAAAGAGGTGAAATGCTTCAAGTGCAACGAGTTCGGGTACTTCAAGCGAGAATGTCCACTATGGAAGAGCAAGAAAGGAAAAAGAAGTGGCTCAGAATCAGTGAGTGCAGTTGCTGGGCAGCAGGTGGAGAATGATCTACTTGTGGTATCAGATGGTCACAGGCAGTACACAGAGGAGTGGACACTAGACTCTGCGTGCTCACATCACTACACACCATACAGGTCTTGGTTTGCTACATACACCAAGACAGATGAGGGATCAGTGACTCTAGGCGACAATCATCCTTGCAAGGTGGCTGGGATAGGGACAGTCAGGGTGAGGATGTTTGATGGGATTGTGAGGACATTGACAAATGTAAAGCACATCCCGAAGCTGGAAAAGAATCTGGTGTCACTAGGCTACTTGGAGCGCAGTGGATACAGCTTCAGCAGTAGGGCTAGAAGCGGAGTACTGAACATCTCCAATGGAGCTATAGTAGTGATGAGAGGTAGGAGGTTGGACAATAACCTCTATCGCATGGAGGGATCTATGGTGACCGAAGAGTCTGATGTAGCAGCTGCAGCACAGGACCAGGAGGAGACTTACAGGATGTGGCACTACCGCCTAGGCCACATTGGTGACAGGGGGCTGAGGGAGTTGAGCAGGAGAGGACTCATCTCTGATCTGGAGGATGGTGCTACAGGGGAGATCTATGAGCCTTGCCAGATGGAAAAGCAGAGGAGAGTTCAGTTCACCATCAGTACAGCCCGCAGTGCAGCCCCTCTGGAGTTAGTACACACAGATGTGTGGGGACCAGCCCCAGTTTTAGCTAAGAATGGGGCCAGATACTTCATGACCCTGATTGATGATTTCTCAAGGAAGCTCTGGATTTACTTCATGAGAGAGAAGTCGGAGGTCTTCACCAAGTTCAAGATCTGGAGAGCGGAGGTGGAGAAGGAGCAGGGGAGGAGCGTGAAGTGTCTGAGGTCAGACAATGGCGGGGAGTACACCAACAAAGAATTTCAGGACTACTGTGAGGAGTCTGGGATCAGGAGATACTTCTCAGTTAGGGAGACTCCACAGCAGAATGGGGTGGCCGAGAGGATGAATAGAATACTTTTGGAAAAGGCACGATGCATGAGGCTGCAGGCAGGACTTACAAAGGAGTTCTGGGTTGACACAATTGACGCAGCGGGTTACTTGGTCAATCGGTCACCTCATACCAAGTTGGATGGCAGGCTTCCAGAGGAGGTGTGGTCTGGAGGACAGTTGGGCTGGGCCATCTACGGATATTTGGGTGCACGGCCTATGTGCACATTGGAGCTGGTGAGCGGAGCAAGCTAGACGCCAGATCACGTAAGGCGGTATTTCTAGGCTATCCGCGAGGAGTCAAGGGATACAGGCTGTGGGATCCCTTGGAAAAGAAGGTCATCATTAGTCGGGATGTGACTTTTGATGAGGAGTCAGTCCTACAGAGGCGAGCAGGCATGGAGGAGCAGAAGGAGCAGGAGGAGGTCCAACAGGGCGCTGCTGGACAGCTTACCTCTTTTATTTTGCCTCTTGCAGGACTATGGGAGGACATGACATTCAGGTGGAGAACCTACCTAAGGTGTCTCCACAGGTGGAGAGGACTCGGATGGATGATCGAGGTGGAGAGGTCCAGCAGGAGCGAGCTGGACCGAGGACTGATATCGGGGTTGCCCTACACAAGCCCAAGAGGATCATCAGGCAACCGGACCGATATGACTTCGAGGAGACGCTGTCATATGCCCTGGTGACAGTGAATGGAGATCCATATATGCATCAGGAGGCTATTGAGAGCTAGGACAGAGAGCGGTGGGTCCAGGCGATGTCCGAAGAGATGCAGTCTCTCCATCAGAACCAGATGTGACGATTGGTGCAGTTGCCACAGGGAAAGAGACCCATTGGCTGCAAATGGGTCTACAGTCGCAAGGACAGAGTGGAGCTTGAGGCCTTGGGATGCCAAGGTGGAGATTGTTATGATTCAGGTGGTGTGCCCAAGGCCCAGGGGACCAAAGCTAAGGCCAAGTCCATCATTTATGAGGGCTTCATGGAGGCTCTAGGGCTAGTTGGGCCCTAGGTTGAAAGGCTGTGGGCCTTTCGGGTTCTTGAGGTCTAGGTTATGTGGGTCTCAAGGGACCAACGCTTTATGGGGTCAGGTCTGGGCCCAGGATAGGTGAGATTAGGTCGAGTCATGGATGTACATGGGCTTGGGTTAACCTAATCTCCCATAGAGTTGGTCAAGGGAGTTTTGGGTTTGGGTCACTTGACCCGGTGTTTATATATACATGTACTGTGTATAGATTTGATGAAGCCAAGAAAATAGACAACTCTTTCTCCCAAGTCTCTCTCTCTCTTCTCCCTCTCTCTCCAGCAATCTTCCATGCACCAGGAGCAAGAAACCCTAGGGTTTCTTGCCGCCAGTCCATAAAAGGAAAGAAAGGAAGGGAGGCGCTAGCCCCTTCCCCCTTGCAGCCGCCAGCCATTTCTTCTCTCCCCTCTCTTGCAGGCACCCAAACACCAGGTCCAGGACCTGGAATCTCTTGAGAAGAGGTTGGTACAAGTCTCTCTCAGATCTGGAGTTGATCTGAGGTCGTTTGAGGCACAGGTGAGATCTCCATCAACAGATCTACAAGAAAGGCTGCAGCAGGACAGATCTGTGAGGTCTGTCTCTATCTATCTTCTTCCTCATCTAGAATACCTCAATTTGAGATCTATGAATTGAAGAACCTTGGTCCAGGTCTGATCTAGTTGGGTACCAGATCTTGGATTTTTTAGAGGTAGTTTCAGAGGCGTTCTTCACCTGGAACGAAAGGCTGACGAAGAAGACAGCAACCAGGATGATTTCGTCAAGGGCCTTGAATCGTGTCCAGACGACTCCAGATCTATTCGTTGCTGGTTCCGCTGCACCCAAGGTCTGTGGGAGGAGCCGAGATCATGCTCCAATAGATGAAAGTACTGATATCTTTAATGTTGAACTTATGAAGTTCGACAAGTAGAAGAACCGACATAATCTAGTGAATCCATAGAACCGAATTTGATTAAATCAAACTCGGAACCTATTGTAAAAGCCACCATTAAAGAGATCCGGTATGGTATCACATCCGTCAGATAGATACTTCGATTTCTAGTTTTGGAACATGATCGCTGTTGAACTCGATGAGAACAACAAGGATCTGATCACCTACATGATGCTATACAGAGGTTCGACTTCGATTAATGATTTGGAGCCATAAAGTCCGAAATAGAGTTCATGAAGGTCAATGGTGTATGGACACTCATTGATCCACTCAAAGGGATAAAACTCATAGGATATAAGTGGATCTTCAATAGGATCAGAGAGTGCAGACGAGAAGGTGGAGACCTACAAAGCTCATCTGATTGTCTAAGGATATCGTTAACATTATGGTATTGACCATAATGAGATATTTTCTCCTAAGGTAATGCTAAATATTTCAGAATTAGAACTTGCATTTTGATAAGTGATCAAAATGCATGGCTTCATTAAGAACGAAGAAGAATCCTACAAATACAAATGGGTTAATAGTTATGTGAGTGTATTTCTTATTTTATATGTGAATAAAATTCTCTTAATCGAAAATGATATTCCTTACATTACAGGGAATAAAGGTTTTGCTATTATCATAGTTCTCCATAAAAGACTTGAGAAAAGGCACTTCTCATCCTAAGGGTGAAGATCTATAGAGATAGATCTAAGAGGCTGCTTGAATTTTTTCAGTCCAACATATATAGAGTATTTATGACTAATATTTATTTTATCATGTATATCATGTATGAGATCGGATATAGTATACTCACTAGGGTAGTGAGTGGATATCTGCAAGATTCGGGTGAGAATCACTGAAAAGTCATCTTTAAATATTTGAGAAATACTAAGGACCGGTGACTCAATTATGGAGAATCTAACTTAAAATTTTTAGAATATGACTCCAGTTTTTAGTTGGATATAATAATAGTAAGAACATGTCGGAATACATCCTTACCCTAAATAATGGAGCAATCTGCTGAAAAAGTTTCAAGCAGAAAAATATAGCCAATTTAATTTGCGAGGTAGAATGCATTGCAGCATTCGATGCTTGTAAAGAAGCTATATGATTGTACAGATTCACTGACAAGCTAGGAGTGACATTCTCCAATGATGGTTCTGCTATATGTTACAGCATCGAGCCATAGCTCATGTCTTGGAGCCGAAGTCCCATCAGCTTACTAAGCATTTTGCATCGCTATCATCTTATTCAAAAAATCTGTTAAAATAACATCGAACTTTAGAAGATCGATGGAAAGGATAACATGACCAACCCATTTACTAAAGCCTCGGTATCTAGGAGTTCTGAGATGATAAATCGAAGATGGGTATATGATACTATACTGATTGGCTTAAGTCTAAGTGGGAGTTGTTGGAAAATGTATCCTAAAATCAATCGTTTGACGATTGTGCTAATTATAATTGTATATGAATTAATAAATAATAAAAGTTATTTGACCTTTTTCATTATAAGATTTCATTTTTTAATGAACTCCTATGTTGTGATTGTTGGGAATAGTGTCCCAAAGCTAATCGTCAGCCTGTTGACGATTGTGCTCTTTCTTGTATTAGTATATGAATTATAAATAAATAAAAATTATTTTGATATTTTTCATCCTAAATTATTTTATCTTCTAATGAACTCGTGTGTTGTGGTGAAGTCCTTAGGACTATTTAGACTCGACAAAGGAGGATTTGTCGTTTAGTCCTTAAACCTGTTCGCGATCAAATGATACGTTGTTACCAAGGATAACAACGTTTATCAAGTATAGGTCATTGTGTATCATATGGGTTGGTTGTCCTCTTAACCAAGGAGTGTGAAAACACTGGTATGGCACACAAGTGAGATGTAAGGATACATCTGCACAGAACGTGACCGACTCTGGAGCTTTTTCTGCTGTCAAGATTTATTCTGATGGGATATGGGTATAACTGTCCCTCCGATCTGAGACCGCCACGGTGACTTGCAAGCAACTCACTGCACTTAGGCACTGGACTACCTGAATTTCTAATTCAGAGACAGAAGGCTGCTGGGTGTAGTCAAGTACTTGACTTGTCAGTGCGCGTGTCAAGATGGGATTGACCACTCCAGTTCAGGAGCTGTGTATAGTCATGTTTCAATTTAGCAAAACCTTAGCCAGGATAGTCCTAGTGAGGAGTCACAGGACTGTTTGAGTTGAGCACGATTCGGATGATCTAATCCGGGTTAACAGTTTAATCCTGAGTCGTTCGAAACATAGAAGTCAAAAGGATGAATTATACAATAACCATATTCACGTAGGTTTTGAGTGTTGCGATTGTGACTATTCGACCTATCCAGATGTCGGGTACCATTGCTAGCTTGTCACTTCGATTAGTACAAAAATTGGTTCCTGTGCTACCGACTTAGGTTCGAACCTGTGGGGTCACACACATTAGAGGTTCCTATATGATCTGATGGCCGGTGAAGAGTCCTAATGCTCATGGACTTTGAATCCTATATGTCTGGAACTCTGTAATCGAGAATCAGGATTCTCTAATCACAAGTTCCACATATTTTGGGTACCGGGGTCAAGAGTCCCACTAGTTTGGGACTTTTTGATCAGGGTTTCATATCGATGGACTCTGATGTCTGATTGCCCATCGGATTTAGACTCAGTATTTATGAGAAATTTAATTAATGATTTGATCACTAATTAACTCAATTTGATTAAGTAATTATTTTTGGATCAAGTCTAATGGAATTGGATTCAGTTGGGTTTGACCCGATTAGGTTAAGTGTTGACCTAATCGCGAAGGTGGTTTGATCCCTGATCTGATCAGAGGTTGGGATTAGTCAATTTTTAATTTGATTAAAATTTTATTGAGCCTAATTAAGCCTAATTAAGTTAGATTTAACTTAGTCTAATTGTGCCTAACCTATTTTGATTAGGTTGGCTCAATTAGGTTGAAACCACTTTGACCTCATCTCCCTGCGCCACCTCACTTATCTGCGCCCATTTGAATTCACGAGAAATAACTTCTTATGAATTTTCTCCCACGCAGAAGCCTTCCCATGCCCTCCCTTGTGTGCCAATTATCTGGATAAAGATTGGTTTGTTGGCCATTCAAATTCAAAGGATGTTTGAATTTGAATGGGCAACTAATCCATGCACCACCCACCTTATCTTGTGTGCCATTTAATCTACACGAGAAAGAGTTTCTCATGTAAATTCTCCATGCACAAAGAACCCACACCTCCTCTCTTCTCTCGCCCAGAGTGGATAAGGATGGGTTGGTTTGCATTTGAATTCAAATTCGATTTGAATTCAAGTGAGCAACCACCTATCTTTATCCTCTCACGCGGATAAGATGCATCTTGCACTGTTTTAAAAGAGAAGAGAAGGTGGGGCATGCATAGAATTTTTTTAAGAGAAAATAGTGGGTGTGAGGAAGCCTTGTGCATGAGTTGGAAGTTCAAAAAGTTCTGAGAGAAAAAAAAGAAAAGAAACAAAAGTGGGCGCAAGGTTTTCAGTGAGTACCCTAGGATTTCTGCCTGGGGTTCAGAAAGTGAGAAGGTGAGCAACGAGTGTTGTGAGCCCACCAAACTTTAGGGAGAGCTTCATCAATCTCTCAAGCACCTTTGCTGATAATTCAGATCGTTCAAAGAATCGATAGACATCGATCGAAGGAGTTCGATCAGCATCGACCGTCGAAAGGGTTCTGCGATGAACTAGCATTCGTGAGGAGCCGATCAGACTGAAGCTTCGTGTGGATAATTTGCAGAGGCCAGACATACTGTGTGGCTATATTGCGATGATCGAACCTTTCCAACGATGATCAGACTGCAGCGATCAACTATCCGCACAAAGATAATGTGTTCTGAACACATAATGGTAAAAGGTTTACTGTAGAATTCGAAATTTCAAATTTAAATACATGCTATATATATCATATTTAGATCCTTATGTAAGATTAATATATATTAATTAATTAGATTAATTAATAATTTTTACTATAAAATTATAATTTTAAAAAAATTTTAAAATTATCGTTTTACCCCTGTACTGAATTCACTTCAAATGGTATCAGAGTAGGTTCTAAAATATGATATACATTTACATACGTAGATTAAGTAGTAATCTAAAAGTTTAAATTTGAAATTTAAAATTTAAAATTTAAAATTTAAATTTTAAAATTTGAAATTCAAAATTTAAAATTTTAAAATTTGAAATTCAAAATTTAAAATTTAAAATTTATTTAAAATTTTAAATTTAAAATTCAAAATTTAAAATTCAAAATTTGAAATTCAAAAATTTGAAATTTGAAATTTATTTGAAATTTGAAATTCAAAATTTAAAATTTAAAATTTAAAATTTAAATTTTAAACTTGATATATTTAGATATACTTGATTCGAGTAGCAAGTAGTCTAATTGGGTTGGTTGTCATGGTCGTCCGATCATAGGAGAAAAGTAGGGTTTAAAGGCTCTCTCCTCTCATTCGATGGGGTTCTCCTATGACGGTAGGGGTGCCGATGCGATTATATCCCATGCAGACGAAGCAGCGAAAGGACTTAATTTGTAAATATTCAATTATAAAATTTATCATGAATATGTTAGATTAGATCTAAAGGAATATTTATGATTTATTTTGATTGAGTTATTTTCTGCTAAGTAATTAGCAATAGGATTGCTTTTGTGAAATGTACTGATCCATTTGTGAAATGAGTCAACACATTTGGTGAACAGAAAATAAAACCTTTCAAATTTAAAAATTATTTTTGAAATACCAAACCCTGACCCATCAGCCCAAATACTTAATTAAAAGAATTAAGTGTTGTCTAGTTGGTCTAGAATTGTGAATTAAGACCTAAGACAATTGTATAAACTTGTGGGTCAATGGGTTAGATGGATTAGGTTCATAATTGGGTGAGACCTAAGGTTAGCTTAAAGAAATAGACTAAATTAGAGTAATTGATCAAATCTAATCAAAAGTTGAATTAGATTAGGTCAAGGACACTCTAGACTCAACTCCAATAGTTGTAGTTGAATGGGTCCATGTCTTTAACTAGACCAAGATGGACTTAATTCATGGCTACGTGGTGGAACCCTATTTACTAAGTTGATCAAATTAAAACTAATGAACCGGTTGGTGTCTAAGGTAAGTTCGGCAGTCTGACCAGTGGTTTTTAAGTGGGAGCTACTCGCATTGATTCGATCTCAGACGAGTTAATGGCATATCCTCACCACTGATCTCACTTACTTGGCCAACCTGGTGAGTTAGGTTTTGATTAGATCACTTGGTGATTAGGACTCACCTATGTCATTAGGTAAATCAGTGTGACTGATTTAGGTGCTCCTAATGCCGCTTTAATTAAATTCTTTTTAATCTGACTTGATGAAGTCAGTGGGAGGATTGAAATTGGCTGGTTAATTTTTTCTCTTCTATCCTTTAATAAAATCTTTAAAAATTATTAGGTCCCAAAAAATGATTAAGTTATACTGATAACTAAGTCATAGCCTCCCATTAAGTGAGTGATAATGAGTCCATTAGTTTAATAATCACTGGAGGCCCAAAGACCTGGTGCTTATTGACTAATGAAATTATCATTCATAATATGATCATTTGGTTGAGTATTTCTGATGGTGGTCAGGTTGGCCAGCCAAAGTCGGGCCTGATCATTTATTGGTCCGATTCACTAAATCAAGTCATGTTAATGGTTGGACCTAACCAGATCTTTTCAGTGGAAGTCAAAGCCTACTGATTAGGTTCTGGGGCAAAATCCATTACTAGAAGTTGTTTAGAGAAACAACTGGTTATGAACCTACCCATAGATGCACATAGGTTGACCAACCAAAGTTGGGCTCGTGTGTGGTCTGTATGGATTCTAGTACCCACTAAGAAATTAAAGTAATTTTTCGAATTGGAGGTTGAAGCTACCAGTTCATAAAAATACTGGGAGAAACTTTAGACGAAAGTTCAAGTCTTTAGTATTAATAATTTATGTACTAATAAAGGTCTGGTTTTTCTTTATGCAGCTATGGCCACTACCCTGTCACTTCGATCATTATTAGATAATGACAAGTTCATGGGACCTAATTTCGATAGCTGGTATCGCAAATTGAAAATTGTCCTTGAGTATGAGCGGATCCTTTATGTAGTAATGGATCCGACACCTGAGGAGCCAGCCCCGAATGCTAGAGCAACGGTCCGAGACACTTATCAAAATGGCTCAACGACCGCATCACCATTCGATGCATAATGCTGGCGGCAATGAATGATGAGTTCAACCGTAGGTTCGAGAATGCCCAGCTGCAAGAGATGCTTCAAATGTTGAATGACTCCTTTGGCATGCATGACGACGTTGAAAGGCACAAAACTAGTTGTGCCATTTTTAATGCTCGGATGAGGGATGGGGCTTCAGTCACTGATCATGTACTGTACATGATCAAAATGATTGAGCGCCTAAATAAATTGGGTTTTCCCTTGCATGAGCAGCTCGGTAAGGATGCGATCCTTAATTCTTTGCCCAAGTCCTTCCTCTCCTTCCTTACTCATTTTCGGATGACAAAGCCTGCAGTGAACAACCACGACTTGTTGGGGTTGCTGCAAAACTTTGAGAAGGACCACCAGCTCCATAAGGAGTCGGTGAATATTGTGGGAGGGTCTTCCTCTGGACGTCGACCCTTTAAGAAAGGAAAGAAGAACAAGAAGAAGAAGAATAAGAAGGTGCAGCCACATGCTGAGACGTCTGCACAGGGTCAGACCAAGAAGTGCAAGCACGATCAGAGCCAGGCGGAGTGCTTCTTTTGCAAGAAGCAGGGGCACTGGAAGAGGAACTGTCCTCTATACATTACCTCCATGAACCCGAACAGGCCGAAGAAGAAGCAAGGTAATTATATGATAACACCTTGCTAATTTTCCATTGGTGATACTACTGCCTGGGTATTGGATACTGAAAGCTCTTATCATATCTGTAATTCGATGCAGGGTCTGCAGGTCAGTAAGAGATTTGATGAAGGCGAGAGGTTCCTGAATGTTGAAGATGGAAGCAAAGTTCTAGTTCTAGCTTTAGGAATCATGAACCTTGTAATCAATTCTCATAATGTAATTATGAGTGAATGTCACTATTGTCCAAATTTTTTATTAAATATTATTTCTGTAGGCCTTTTAGCCATGTATAGTTATGAATTTTTAATAAAAAAAAATGTTTGCAATATCATTTTGAATAGTATTACAATATTTGTTGGATAACTAAATAATAGAATTTACTTACTATCACAGCCTGTTAATGTGGTTCAATCCTCCGGTAAATGCCCTAGAATGAATAATATGTCAGAAGTCTACCTTTGGCACTGTAGGCTAGGTCATATCAATAAGAACAGGATAAACAGGTTGGCTCAAGAAGGAATTCTTGAAGTTGGTGATTGTGAATCACTTCCAACCTGTGAGTCCTGTCTTCTGGAAAAGATGATCAAATCACCTTTTACTGGAAAAGATGAGCAAGCCAGTGAACTCTTGGGTCTGGTACATTCTGATGTATGTGGACCCATGAGCTCAAGTACAAGAGGTAGATATTTCTACTTCATAACCTTCACAGATGACCTATCAAGGTATGGATATGTCTACTTAATGAAGCACAAGTCGGAGTCGTTTGAAATATTCAAACTATTCCGAAATGAGGTAGAAAAATAAACTGCGAAGTGTATTAAAACTCTTCAATCTGATCGAGGACGTGAATACCTTTCCAATGAGTTTCTGACATATCTTGGAGAGAATGGGATTCTCTCTCAGTGGACTCCTCCTGGAACACCACAACATAATGGTGTGTCTGAAAGGAGGAATTGGACCTTGTTGGACATGGTTCGATCCATGATGGGGTTTGCTGGTCTGTCGATCTTCCTCTGGGGATATGCACTCGAATCGACTTGTTACCTTCTAAATAGGATTTCGAGTAAGTCTGTAACCAAAATACCTTATGAGATATGGATAGGACGTAAGCCAGTACTCTCGCACCTTAGGGTTTGGGGGTGTCCGACTTATATTAAATATTTAATTACGGACAAGCTTGGACCTAGGTCTGACAAGTGTTATTTCATAGGATACCCAAAAGAGACCAAAGGGTATTATTTCTACCTAGCTGATGAGCAAAAGGTGTTTGTCAGCCTTAAGGCAATCTTTTTGGAAAAGGAGTTCCTTGGTGAAGGGACTGTTGCCTCTAAGGTCGAACTTGAGGAAGTTTGACAGATGGAAAAACCGACACAAGTAGCTGAACCTGAACTGAATTTGGTTAGATCAAATTCGGAGCCCATTGTTCCTGCACCTTTAAGGCGGTCTGGTAGAGTACCACGTCAACCGGACAGATACTATGGTTCCTTGGTCCGGGACGGCGATCCTGTCAAATTTGATGAAAATGATGAGGATCCGATCACCTACATGGATGCAATGCAGAGACCTGACTCTGAGAAATGGCTAGAGGTCATGAAATCCGAAATGGAGTCCATGAAGGTCAACGATGTGTGGACATTGGTTGACCTATCCGAAGGAGTAAAATCCATAGGGTGTAAGTGGGTCTTCAAGAGAAAGAGGGGCGCAGATGGAAAGGTGGAGACCTATAAAGTCTATCTGGTTGTCAAGGGATATCGTCAACGTTATGGTATAGACTATGATGAGATGTTTTATCCTGTGGCAATGCTCAAATCTATTCGGATTATGCTTGCGATAGCTGCCCATCTGGACTATGAAATCTGGCAGATGGATGTAAAGACAGCTTTCCTAAACGGAGAGCTAGATGAAGAGGTGTATATGATACAACCTGAAGGGTTCACATCCACAGATGAGTCTAAGGTGTGCAGGCTACAGAGGTCCATTTATGGACTTAAGCAGGCATCCCGAAGTTGGAACATACGTTTTGATAGGACGATCAAGACGTATGGCTTCATTAAGAACGGAGAAGAGCCCTGCATTTATAAGTGGGCTAATGGTCCAGTAGTGGTATTTCTTGTATTGTATGTGGATGATATTCTCTTAATTGAAAATGATGTCTCTGCATTACAGGGAATAAAGATTTGACTGTCGTCACAGTTCTCCATGAAAGATCTAGGAGAAGCTTCCTACATCCTAGGGATGAGGATCTATAGGGATAGATCTAAAAGGTTGCTTGGCTTATCCCTGTCCACGTACATTGATACTATGCTGAAGAGGTTCAGCATGAAGAATTTCAAGAAAGGCTATCTACCGATAGGCCATTGAATTTTTCTCTCGAAGAGGGATTGTCCGACAACACCTCAAGAGAGAAGAGCGTATGGGTAGAATTTTATATGCTTCGGCAGTGGGATCTATCATGTACGCCATGAGATGTACACGACCAAATGTGGCATACTCACTAGGGATAGTGAGTAGATACCAATCTGATCCAGGAGAGAATCACTGGAAGGTTGTTAAAACCATCCTGAAATATTTAAGAAATACTAAGGATCAGTAGCTTGTTTATGGTGAATCGGACTTGAGACTTATAGGGTTTACAGACTCTAGTTTCCAGTCTAATCACGATGACAGCAAGAGTGTGTCGGGATTTGTTTTTACCCTTAATGGTGGGGTTGTCTGCTGGAAGAGTTCGAAGCAACACACAATAGCTGATTCAGTTTGCGAGGCAGAGTATGACGCTGCATTAGATGCTGCCAAAGAAGCGGTGTGGCTGAGAAAATTCATCACCGAGCTCAGAGTAGCACCCTCCCATGTTGGTCCAGTTCTGCTTTACAGTGACAGCTCCGGAGCCATTGCTCAGGCGAAGGAACCGAAGGCACACCAGCGGACGAAGCATACTCTGCGCCACTACCATCTCATCCAGAAAATCATGGATCGAGGTGACATCGACCTTCAGAAGATCAATGGGAAGAAGAACCTAGCTGACCTATTCACTAAAGCAATTGCGGTGAAGGAGTTCGACGACTTCAAGTCGAAGATGGGTATTAGATACTGCACCGATTGGCTTTAGGCCAAGTGGGAGATTGTTGGGAATAGTGTCCCAAAGTCAATCGTCAGCCTATTGATGATTGTGCTCTTTCTTGTATTAGTATATGAATTATAAATAAATAAAAATTATTTTGATATTTTTCATCATAAATTATTTCATCTTCTAATGAACTCCTGTGTTGTGGTGAAGTCCTTAGGACTATTTAGACTCGACAAAGAAGATTTGATGTTTAGTCCTTAAACCTGTTCGCGATCAAATGATACATTATTACCAAGGACAACAACGTTTATCAAATATAGGTCGTTGTGTGCCATATGGGTTGGTTGTCCTATTAACCAAGGAGTGTGGAGACACTGGTATGGCATACAGGTGAGATGTAAGGGTACACCTGCACTGAACGTGACCGACTCTAGAGCTTTTTCTACTGTCAAGATTTGCTCCGATGGGATATGGATATAACTGTCCCTCCGATCTAAGATCGTCACGGTGACTTGCAAGCAACTCACTGCACTTAGGCACGGGACTACCTGAATTTCTAATTCAGTGACGGAAGGCTGCTGGGTGTAGTCAAGTACTTGACTTGTTGGTACGTGTGTCAAAATGGGATTGACCATTCCAGTTCAGGAGCTGTATACAGTCGTATTTCAATTTAGCAAAATCTTGACCAAGGTAGTCCTAGTAAGGAGTCACAGGACTGTTTGAGTTGAGCACGATTCGGATGATCTAATCAGGGTTGATAATTTAACCCTGAGTCGTCCAAAACACAGGGGTCAAAAGGACGAATTATACAATAACCATATTCACGTAGGTTTTGAGTGTTGTGATTGCCACTATTCGATCTATCCGAATGTCAGCTACCATTGCTAGATGGTCACTTCGATTAGTACAGGAATTGGTTCCTGTGCTACCGGCTTAGGTTCGAACCTGCAGGGTCACACACATTAGAGGTTCCTATCTGATCTGATGGCTGGTGAAGAGTCCTAATGCTCATAGACTTTGAATCTTACATGTCTGAAACTCTATAATCGAGAATCAGAATTCTTTAATCATAAGTTTCACACATTTTGGGTACCGGGGTCAAGAGTCCCACCGGTTTGGGACTTTTTGATTAGGGTTTCATATCGATGGACTCTGATGCCCGATTGCCATCGAATTTGGACTCAATATTTATGAGAGGTTTAATTAGTAATTTGATCACTAATTAACTCAATTTAATTGAGTAATTATTTTTGGATCAAGTCTAATTGAATTAGATTCAGTTGGATTTGACCCAATTAGGTCAAGTGTTGACCTAATCGCCAAGATGATTTGGTCCCTGATCTGATTAGGAATTGGGCTTAGTCAATTTTTGATTTGATTAGGATTTTATTGAGTCTAATTAAGCCTAATTAAGTTAGGTTTAACTTAGTCTGATTGTGCCTAACCTATTTTGATTAGGTTGGCTCAATTAGGTTGGAACTACTTTGACCTCATCTCCCTGCGCCACCTCACTTATCTGCACCCATTTGAATTTATGAGAAATAACTTCTCATGAATTTTCTCCCATGCAGAAGCCTTCCCACGTCCTCCCTTGTGCACCAATTATCTGGATAAAGATTGGTTTGTTGGCCATTCAAATTCAAAGGATGTTTGAATTTGAATGGGCAACTAATCTATGCGCCACCCACCTTATCTTGTGCGCCATTTAATCTACACGAGAAAGAGTTTCTCGTGTAAATTCTCCATGCACAAAGAACCCATGCCTTCTCTCTTCTCTTGCCCAGAGTGGATAAGGATGGGTTGGTTTGCATTTGAATTCAAATTCGATTTGAATTCAAATGAGCAACCACCTATATTTATCCTCTCATGCGGATAAGACGTGTCTTGCACTGTTTTAAAAGAGAAGAGAAGGTGCGGCGTGCGTAGAATTTTTCTGAGAGAAAATAGTGGGTGTGAGGAAGCCTTGTGCATGAGTTGGAAGTTCAAAAACTTCTGAGAGAAAAGAAAAGAAAAGAAACAAAAGTGGGTGCAGGGTTTTCAGTGAGTACCCTAGGGTTTCTGCCTGAGGTTCGGAAAGTGAGAAGGTGAGCTACGAGTGTCGTGAGCCCACCAAACTTCAAGAAGAGCTTTATTAACCTCTTAAGCACCTTTGCTGATGATTCAGAGCATCCAAAGAGTCGACAGACATCGATCAAAGGAGTTCGATCAGCATCAGCCGTCGAAAAGGTTCTGCGATAAACTAGCATTCATGAGGAGCCGATCAGATCAGGAGCTTCGTGTGGATGATCCGTGAAGGTCAGACATACTATGTGGCACATTGTGATGATCGAACATTTTCAACAGTGATCAAACTGCGATGATTAGCTACCTGCACAAAGATAATGTGTTCTGAACACATAACAGTAAAAGGTTTACTGTTAAATTTGAAATTTTAAATTTAAATACATGCTATATATATCATATTTAGATCCTTGTGTAGGGTTAATACATGTTAATTAATTAGATTAATTAATAATTTTTATTGTAAAATTATAATTTTGAAAAAGTTTTAAAATTATCGTTTTACCCCTGCACTGAATTCACTTCAGTGATGAAGTCCTTAGGATTACTTTGATCGATAAAGGAGAATTTATTACGTAATCCTTAAATTGATTCACGACCAAACGATATGCTATTACTAAGACGATAACGATATCAAGTGTAGGTCGTTGTATGCCATATGCATTGATTATCTTCGTAACCAAATATTGTGAAGACACTGGTATGGCACGTAGGTGAGATGTAGGAGTACATCATCACTGAACGTGACCAACTGTAGAGACTCTGTTGTCAAGAGTAGCTCGCGAAGGGTATAGATATAAGTGTCCCTTCGATCTGAGATCACCACAGTGACTTACAAGCAACTCACTGTACTTTGATGTCGGACTATCTGAGTTTATAATTCAGTGACGAAAAATTTTTGAATACAGTCAAATACTTGTTAAGTTGGTGCGTGAGTCAAGATGGGATTGATTCCTCCGAATTAGTAGGAGTTAAGGTATCAATGTATTTCAATTTAGAAAAACCTGAGCTCGGATAATTCATGAAATGAATTTGAAAGGTTAAAATATAATATAGATAACTTATCTAGGATTGACGGTTAAATCTTAGATCATCCATGAGCAGTAGGGTCTAAGAGATAAATTATACAATAACCATATGCCACTAGGTTCTTGAATGTTGCTTCGCCTTCATTCGACCTATCCGGACATCGAGTCATCACTACTAGATGGTTACATCGATTGATTTTGGAAGTTGTTCCTATGCTATCGGTATAGGTTCGAACCTATGGAGTCACAATCAAAAGAAGTTTCTGACTGATCATGTGACTGATCAACCATTGAGAATCATTCAAAAGCTTAAACGTTAATTCGATTGATGATTAATCTTATGCAAAAGTTATAATAAATTAATTCATCAAGAGTTAGTAAATTAATAGAGGATTAATTAGCAATTAGATTATTGATTTATTCAATTTGATTGAGCTAAGAGGATTAAATAAAATCTAATTGAATTAGATTCAATTAGATTTGATCCAATTAGGTTATTAGATGACCTAATCGCTAAGGAAGAATCATCCTTGATTTGATCAGAACTATTCAATCAATTTTTAATTTGCATAAAATTTAATTAAAAATTTATGAACCTAATTAGATTAAATTTTATATATTTTATTTGGGCTAAATCAGATGTGATTTGGTTTGGATTCAAAAAAATAAATAAAGAGTCCTTATTGGAATAAGACTCTTCTCCCATGTGCCTCCTACTTTGATGCCATGTATCCTCACGTATAAATAGTTTTTGTATGAAATTTTTTTATACCATAGAGTCCTTTCCCTTCTCTATCTCACGTCCAAATTTGGGTAGGATCAGATTTTAAATGGTATGTTCAAATCTGATTTGAAATAGGATACCATATAGATAATATTTGACATTATCTCTAAGACCTTGCTGCCAACTTTTTTTTTTCTCCTTATATGTATGACATTTTAAGGAGATTTTTTATGAAAAATTAGTTGAAGAACTGATTCACCATGAAAAAATATGAAAAGGGATGTCCCATATTTTTTATTTCATTCTTGTGCATGTAAGAGACCTGAGAGAGAGGCCTTCACATTAAAAGGAGTTGGGCATGGGTTCATGGCATGAAAAAGAAGAGGAGAGTCCTTCTTCTTGGGGTGTGTACAAACTCTGTTTTCTAGGATTTTATACCTTTGGGTTTGGAAAGAGAGAAAAAATTAAAAAAAATTATTTTTTTCTCCATCTTTCTTTTATCTCTTAATCTCCTTCTGAAGTCTATCTTCAATCTCTGAAAAGATTTCAGAGATTTGAAGAAAAGATTTAGATCAATCAAGAAGAAGATCTTCGCGTGAGCTGGCACTCCCAAGAAGACCGATCAGATCAGAGCTTCAAATGAATTTTCTATAAAGGTTGAATGCATGTGTGGCTGCGAGCAACCAGCAAAGATTCTCTCTACCATATCTCTCAGTAGTGGTGATCATCGATCTATGCTTAGGTTTCGAGTTCTAAACTCAGATTAGAAGTAGATGTGATCTACTGCTCACATGCATGCATATTAATTTTATCTTCAGTATTTTTCAGATTTTATATGCAACATATCATGTCATAGATCCTAGAGAAGTTGATTTGATGATTAAATCATATGTATGTTAGATTAATTTGACTAATCTATTTATTTTTTCTTATAATTTATTCAAAAAAGTTTTGAAATACATGCATGAAATCATCTACATTTTCCAATAGATCATATTATATTTCACTACCAGACAGAATAAGAACTTATGAGATCACACATAAAAAAAAAAAATTTGACAGATCAGATGATTGAATTATAATTATAAATCATAATATGATTTAATTATCAATTTGATTGATGATTAATTCAATGTAATAGTTACAATGTTCAATTCGCTAAGGGTTCGTGAATTTTTGGAAGATTTAATTTACAATTAGATTACAATAGGGCTCGATCTGATTGAGCAATGGGGTTAGAATTAAATCTAATTGAATTAGATTTAATTTGATTTGATTTTGATTGGATCAAGTTCTATTAGATTATGAGATAATCCAATTGTCAAATAAATCAATTCCTAGTTTGATAAGGATTTGATTCAATTCATTTTCTAATTAGATTAGGGCCTAATTGGACTAGGAACTAATTAGTTAATTGGTTATAACCAATTCTTAAGTTAGTTAGGATTTGGACCAAGAATTAGTTGGGATTAAAACTCATTTAAATCAGATTTAAAATAGTCTCTAAAAGGAATCCCAGCTGGACTGGGATTCTCTTTCATGCACCAAAAGGAGAATGCCTAAAAGAGATCGTGCTTCCCTTGTTTTTGCACATCCAAAACCTCCATGCAAAGCCCCTCACGCGTCCCTTCTTTCCCTCTTTAAGATCTGGTTTAAGTTGGAAAAAATCAAATTGGATTTGGATCAAAATAGAAATCTTAATTTGGTTAGGTTATGGCCTTTCAAACCTAGTCTAAACCAACTAATTAGATGCCTATTTAAGGAAGGGATCATGGGATGTTAGAAAAGAGAATTGAGATCAGATCTTATGTAGAAAATAGGGGCTTGGGCATGAGGCTTTTGGATGTGAGGAGTCTTCTTGGGTGTGAGGTCTTAGAGAGCAATGGAAGAAAGAAGAGTTCTTCCTCTCTTGTGTTTTCTTCCTCCTACACCTTATCTTCTTCCATCTTGAGATTGTCTTGAAGATTGAAGGAGATCTAATCCAACCATCAAGGAAGCATTCTTTATAAGAGAGCTAGTACTCTAGGAAGATCAAAAGTCTTCGATTAGATCAGATCTTGTGTGGATATCCGTAAAGGTCAGACATCTATACGGCTACATCAAAACTTATAGGCATTCACAAATTTACATTTGAGAAGGAGTTTTATGATCCAAGTATGTGATTTGATTATAAATAAATTTTAATCTCTAAAATTAGATGCTTTATATCTTATTTATCATCATATGAACTAAATTCATAGGTATTTTATTCAAATCTATGCATGCATAGGATTAAATCTGATTTAATCTTGTCTTCCGCTGCTTGTATTTAAAATTATTTTGAAATCTACATACAAAATACCTAAAATCCAATAATTACACCCTTGACTTATGCGCACTCACTCACCTCGAACTCAATCCTAGCCCAATGATGGGTTAGCCCCTCAAGATCTAAATCACCTGAACCTCAAGACCCCCAAAGCCCTAAATACTGGACCTCTGGACTGTGAAAGCTGACAGCCTTCACTCTAGAGCTGAAACGACCCTAGAACCCCCATGAACACCTCATGGATCATAAACCTAGGCCTTTTCCTTGATCAACTGATGTTTGCAAGCACCACGCCAAATCCTACAATCTCCATCTTGGTGCTTCAAAGCCACAGTAAAATCAACAAAGTCCTTCAGACCCGTCAGTGCCACACATGAGAGAAAACTGTCCCACAGAAGAGCCTTCATCAGAGCACCAGCTTGGTTCTCCTTTGTATAAACCTTCACCAGCAATAACTCACCCTTTTCCACCAATTCTCTGATCTTGTGGTATCTCACATCTATATGCTTCGTTCGTGCATGATAGATTGGATTCTGAATCAAGTGAAGAACACTTTGACTGTCACTATGAAGCACCATTGTGCTTTTCTCCACCCCCATCATTAATATAAGTCTCTTCAGCCAAAGAGTCTCCTTAGCAGCCTCTATATCCCTATATACTCAGCCTCTATGGTGGATAAGATTGTGATAGATTGAAGGATTGATCTTCAAGAAACAGGTCCACGATACATGCTGAAAATATGCCCTATAGTAGACCTCCTTGTATCCAGATCACATACAAAACTAGCATCAACAAACCCTTCCAATGGACCTGAAAATTTACTTGAGACATTGGAGTTCCTCCTAAATCCATCTTGCTGCCCAAAAATCAGACCAAGCCTTCTAGTTCCTTGAAAATACCATAAGATCCACTTCAATGCCTGCCAACACCTTTTTTCAGGGTTATCCATGTACCTGCTCACCTCGCTCAGTGCATGTGCTATGTTGGGCCTACAATACAACATAGCATACATCACACTACGCACGACACTAGCATATGGAACTCTCTTCATATGCTCTTTCTCTTCCTTTGTCTAGGGGCACTATCACTTCGAAAGAGACGTAGCTTGCTAAAGGTGTTTCAATCGATTTGGCTTTATCCATCCCAAATCTCTCCAACACCTTCTAAATGTATCCTCCTTGTGACAAGTGGAGAATATCCTTGCTTCTATCTTGGTAAATTTTTATACCGAGAATCTTACAGGCTGGACTCAAATCTTTTATTTCAAACTCAGTTGACAGTACTGATTTCAGCTCACTCACAGCATCAGCACTCCTACTTGCAATAAGTATATCGTCCACATATAAAAGCAAGTACAATGCATCATTCTCATCCACATCCTTCACATACATGCAGCTATCATGTTCATATCTAGCAAAACCAAGGCTTAAAATAAGAAAATCAAACCTTTTGGTACCACTGGTGGGAAGACTGCTTCAAGCCGTAGAGAGATCTCTTGAGTAGACAGACCTTTTCCTCCAATCCAATCTCTATGAAATCAGCTGGTTACTTCATGTAGATACTCTACTCTAGGTTTCTATGTAAAAATACCATCTTCATATCCATATACTCATTGGAAATAGTGTCCCAAAGTCAATCGTCAGCCTGTTGACGATTGTGCTCTTTGTTGTATTAGTACATAAATTATAAATAAATAAAAATTATTTTGGCATTTTTCATCATAAATTATCATCTTCTAATGAACTCATGTGTTGTGATAAAGTTCTTAGGACTATTTAGACTCGACAAAGGAGGATTTGTCGTTGAGTCCTTAAACCTGTTCGCGATCAAATGATACATTGTTACCAAGGACAACAATATTTATCGAGCATAGGTCATTGTGTGCCATATAGGTTGGTTGTCCTCTTAAACAAGGAGTGTGGAGACACTGGTATGGCATACAAGTGAGATGTAAGGGTACATCTGCACTGAATGTGATCGACTCCGGAGCTATTTCTGCTGTCAAGATTTGCTCCGATGGGATATGGGTATAAATATCGCTCCGACCTGAGACCACCACGGTGACTTACAAGTAACTCACTGCACTTAGGCACTGGACTATCTGAATTTCTAATTCAGTGATGGAAGGCTGCTGGGTGTAGTCAAGTACTTGACTCATCGGTGCGTGTGTCAAGATGGGATTGACCACTCCAGTTCAGGAGCTACGTACAGTCGTATCTCAATTTAGCAAAATCTTGACTAGGATAGTCCTAGTGAGGAGTCACAGGACTGATTGAGTTGAGCACGACTCGGATGATCTAATCAGGGTTGACAGTTTAACCCTGAGTCGTCCTAAATACAGGGGTCAAAAGAGATGAATTATACAGTAACCATATTTACGTAGGTTCTGAGTGTTGCGATTGTGACTATTTGATCTATCCGATCGTTGTGTACCATTGCTAGATGGTCACTTCGATTAGTACAGAAATTGATTCCTGTGCTACCGGTTTAGGTTCGAACCTGCGGGGTCACATACATTAGAGGTTTCTATCTGATCTGATAGCCGATAAAGAGTCTTAAAATTTGTGAACTATGAGTCCTACATGTCTGGGACTCTGTGATCGAGAATCAGGATTCTCTGATCACAAGTCCCACATATTTTGGGTACCGGGGTCAAGAGTCCAACTGATTTGGGACTCTTCGATCAAGGTTTCATATTGATGAACTTTGATACCCGATTGCCCATCGAATTTGGACTCAATATTTATGAGAGATTTAATTAGTGATTTGATCACTAATTAACTCAATTTAATTGGATAATTATTTTTGGATCAAGTCCAATTGAATTGGATTCAGTTGGGTTTGACCCGATTAGGTTAAGAGTTGACCTAATCGTCGAGATGGTTTGGTCCCTGATTTGATCAGGGGTTGGACTTAGTCAATTCCTGATTTGATTAAGATTTTATTGAGTTTAATTAAGCTTAATTTAGTTGGATTTAAATTAGTCTAATTAGGCCTAACTTATTTGGTTCAATTAGGTTGGTTTAAATAATGAAACCACCTTGACCCAAACTCCCTGCGCCACCTCACATCCACTGCACCCATTTGGATTCACAAGAAGGAATTTCTCATGAATTTTTTTCTCACGCAAAGCCCTCCCCACGCACACATTTGTGTGCCATATGGATGGATAAAGCTGATTAGTTAACCATTCAAATTTAAAGCATATTTGAATTTGAATGGATAACTTATCTCTTATGCCTTCATGCTTATCCATCTTGTGCGCCACATAACTTACACGAGAAAAGGTTTCTCATGAAACATTTCTATGCACAAAAAGTCCACACTCTTCTCTTCTCATGTCATAAGTGGATAGGGATGAGTTGGTTTGCATTTGAATTCAAACTCGATTTGAATTCAAATATGCAACCACTTATCTTTATCCTCTCACGCGGATAAGACACGTTCGACGTTGTTTTAAAAAGAGGAGAAAGGTGGGGCGTGCGTAGAATTTTTTGAAGAGAAAGTGGGCATAAGGAACCTTTCTGCATGAGGTGAAGATCCAAAACCTTCCGAGAGAAAAAGAAAGAAAAGAAAAAAAAAAGGGCGCAGAGTTTTTCTTAGTGTACCCTAGGGTTTCAGCCTGGGGTTCGGAAAGTGAGAAGGTGAGCTATGAGTGTCGTGAGCTCACCAAATTTTAGAGAGATCTTCAACATCCTCTCAAGTAGGTCTACTGATAATTCAGAACATCCAAAGAATCGACAAACATCGATCGAAGGAGTTCGATCAGTATCGACCGTCGAAAAGCTCTACAACGAGCTAGCACCCGTGAGGAGCCGATCAGATCGGGAGCCTCGTGTGGACAATCCACAGAGGCTAGACATACTATGTAGCTATATCATGATGATCAGACTCTCTCGATGGTGATCAGATTACGGTGATCTACTATCCGCACAAAGGTATTGCATTCTGAATACGTTACAGTAAAGTGTTTACTGTTCAAATTTGAATTTCAAATTTAAATGCATGCATGCTGTATATTATATTTAGATCCTAATGTAGGGTAAATACATATTAATTAATTAAATTAATTAATATTTTTCACTGTAAAATCATAATTTTGAAAAAGTTTTAAAATTATCATTTTATCTCTCTACTTAAATTTTGCTTCAAATGGTACCAGAGCGGGTTCTAAGATATGATATATGAATTTGCATGCGTAGATTAAGTTATAATCTAAAAGTTTAAATTTAAATTTGAAATTCAAAATTTAAATTTCAAATTTTTAAAATTATTTGAAATTCAAAATCCAAAAATTTGAAATTCAAAATTTGAATTTTGAATTTTGAAATTTGAAATTCGAAATTCAAAATTCAAAAATTTGAAATTCAAAATTTGAAATTTAAATTTGAAATTTGATTGAAATTTCAAATTTGAAATTCAAAATTTAAAATTCAAAATTTGAAATTCAAAATTTGAAATTTATTTGAAATTCAAAATTTAAAATTTAAAATTTAAAATTTAAAATTTAAATTTAAATTTTGAAATTGGTATATTTAGATATACTTGATCCAAGTAGCAAGTAATCGAATTGGATTGGTTGCCATGGCCATCTGATCATAGGAGAAAAGTAGGATTTAAAGGCCCTCTCCTCCCATTTAATGGGGTCTCCTATGGCGGTTAGGGTACCGCTGCAATTATATCCCATACAGATGAAGTAGTGAAAGGACTTAATTGTAAAGGTTCAATTGTAAAATTTATCATGAATGTATTAGATTAGATCTAAAAGAATATTCATGATTTATTTTAATTGAGTTATTTTCTGTTATGTAATTAGCAATAGGATTGCTATTTATGAAATGTAATGATTTATTTGTGAAATGAATCAACATATTTGGTGAACAAAAAATAAAACCTTTCAAATTTGAAAATTATTTTCAAAATATCAAATCCTACCCATCAGTCCAAATACTTAATTAAAAGAATTAAGTGTTGTCTAGTTGGTCTAGAATTGTGAATTAAGACCTAAGACAATTGCATAAACTTGTGGGTCAATGGGTTAGATAGATTAGGTCCATAATTGGGTTAGACCTAAGGTTAGCTTAAAGAAATGGACTAAATTAGAGTAATTGGTCAAATCTAATCAAAAGTTGAATTAGATTAGGTCAAGGACACTCTAGACTCAACTCCAATAGTTGTAGTTGAATGGGTCCATGTCTTTAACTAGACCAAGATGGACTTAATTCATGGCTACGCGGTGGAACCCTATTTACTAAGTTGATCAAATTAAAACTAATGAACCGGTTGGTGTCTAAGATAAGTTCGGCAGTTTGACCAGTGGTTCTTAAGTGGGAGCTACTCGCATTGATTCGATCTCTAATGAGTTAATGACTTATCCCCACCACTGATCTCACTTACCTGGCCAACCTGGTGAGTTAGATTTTGATTAGATCACTTGGTGATTAGGGCTCATCCATGTCATTAGATAAATCAGTGTGACTGATTTAAGTGCTCCTAATACCGACTTTAATTAAATCTTTTAATCTAACTTGGTGAAGTCAGTGGGAGGATTGAAATTGGCTGGTTAATTTTTTCTCTTCTATCCTTTAATAAAATCCTCAAAATTATAAGATCCCTAAAATGATTAAGTTATAGTGATAACTAAGTCATAGCCTCCCATTAAGTGAGTGATAATGAATCCATTAGTTTAATAATCATTGGAGGCCCAAAGGCCTGGTGCTTATTGACTAATGAAATTATCATTCATAGTATGATAATTTGGTTTGAGTCTTTCTGATGGTGGTCAGGTTGGCCGGTCAAAGTCGGACCTGATCATTTATTGATCCGATTCACCAAATCAAGTCATGTTAATGGTTGGACCTAACCAGATCTTTTCAGTGGAGGCCAAAGCCTACTGATTAGGTTCTAGGAAAAAATTAATTACTAGAAGTTGTTTAGAGAAACAACTGGTTATGAACCTACCATAGATACACATGGGTTGACCAACTAAAGTTGGACTCGTGTGTAGTCTGTGAGGATTCTAGTACCCACTAAGGAATTAAAGTAATTTCTTGAATTGGAGGTTGAGGCTACCAGTTCATAAAAATATTGAGAGAAATTTTAGACTAAAGTCCAAGTCTTTAGTATTAATAATTTATATACTAATAGAGGTCTGATTTTCTTTTATGCAGCTATGGCCACTATCCTGTCGCTTCGGTCATTATTAGATAATGACAAGCTCATGGGACCTAATTTCGATAGCTCGTATCAAAAATTTAAAATCATCCTTGAGCATGAGCGGATCCTTTATGTAGTAACGGATCCGACACCAGAGGAGCCAGCCCCGAATGCTAGAGGCACGGTTCGAGACACTTACCAGAAGTGGCTCAATGACCGCACCACCGTTCGGTGCATAATGCTAGCGACAATGAATGATGAGTTCAGCCGTAGGTTTGAGAACGCCCAGCCACAGGAGATGCTTCAAATGTTGAATGACTCCTTTGGCACGCCTGACGACGTTGAAAGGCACAAAACTAGTTGTGTCATTTTTAATACTCGAATGAGGGATGGAGCCTCAGTCACCGATCATGTACTGTACATGATCGAAATGATTGAGCGTCTTAATAAATTGGGCTTTCCCTTGCACGAGCAGCTCGGTAAGGATGTGATCCTTAATTCATTGCCCAAATCCTTCCTCCCCTTCCTTACTCATTTTCGAATGACAAAGCCTCCAGTGAACTACCACGGCTTGTTGGGGTTGCTGCAGAACTTTGAGAAGGACCATCAGCTCCATAAGGAGTCGGTGAATGTTGTGGGAGGGTCCTCTTTTGATCGTCGACCCTTTAAGAATGGGAAGAAGAACAAGAAGAAGAAGAATAAGAAGGTGCAGCTGCATGCTGGGACGTCTGCACAAGGACAGACCAAGAAGCGCAAGCCCGACCAGAGCCAGGTGGAGTGCTTCTTTTGCAAGAAGCAGGGGCACTGGAAGAGGAACTGTCCTCTATACTTGCCTCCCTGGACCCAAACAGGCTGAAGAAGAAGTAAGGTAATTATATGATAACACCTTGCAACTTTTTTATTTGTGATACTACTGCTTGGGTATTGGATATCGGAAGCCCTTATCATATTTGCAATTTAATACAGGTCTGCAGGTCAGTAGGAGATTTGATAACGGTGAGAGGTTCCTGAACGTTGGAGATGGAAGCAAAGTTCCAGTTCTAGTTTTAGGAATCATAAACCTTGTAATCAATTCTCGTAATGTAATTCTGAGTGAATGTCACTATTGTCCAAGCTTTTTATTAAATATTATTTCTGTAGGCCTTTTGGCCATGTACGGTTATGAATTTTTAATAAAAAAAAATATTTACAATATCATTTTGAATGGTGTTACAATGTTTATTGGATAAATAAATAATGGAATTTACTTACTGTCACAGTCTGTTAATGTGGTTCAAACCTTCGGTAAATACCATAGAATAGATAATGTGTCAGATGTCTATCTTTGGCACTGTAGGCTAGGTCATATCAATAAGAATAGGATAAACAGGTTGGCTCAAGAAAGAATTCTTGAAGTTGGTGATTGTGAATCACTTCCAACCTTGAGTCCTGTCTTCTTAAGAAGATGACCAAGTCATTTTTTACTAGAAAAGGTGAGAGAGCCAGTGAACTCTTGGGTCTGATACATTCTGATGTATGTAGACCCATGAGCTCAAGTGCAAAAGATGGATATTTCTACTTCATAACCTTCACAGACGACCTATCGAGGTATGGGTTTATCTATTTAATGAAGCATAAGTCGGAGTCATTTGAAATATTCAAACTATTCTGAAATAAGGTAGAAAAATAAACTGGGAAGTGTATTAAAACTCTTCGATCTGATCGAGGAGGTGAATACCTTTTCAATAAATTTTTGACATATTTAGGGGAGAATAAAATTCTCTCTCAGTGGACTCCTCCTGGAACATCACAGCATAATGGTGTGTCTGAAAGGAAGAATCGGACCTTGTTAGATATGGTCCGATCCATGATGGGGTTTGCTGGTCTGCCAATCTTCCTCTGAGGATATGCGCTCGAATCGGCTTGTTACCTTCTAAATAGGGTTCTGAGTAAGTCCGTAATCAAAACGCCATATGAGTTATGGATAGGACGTAAGCCAGTACTCTCGCACCGTAGGATTTGGGGGTGTCTGACTTATGTTAAACGTTTAATTACGGACAAGCTTGGACCTAAGTCTGACAAGTATAATTTTATAGGGTACCCAAAAGAGACCAAAGGGTATTATTTCTACCTAGCTGATGAGCAAAAGGTGTTTGTCAGCCTTAAGGCAATCTTTTTAGAAAAGAAGTTCCTTGATGAAGGGACTATTGCCTCTACAGTCGAACTTGAGCAAGTACGGTAGGTGAAAAAACCGACACAAGTAGCTGAATCTGAACCGGATTTGATTAGATCAGATCCGGAGCCCATTGTTCCTGCACCCATAAGGTGATCTGGTAGAGTACCACATCAACCGGACAAATACTATAGTTTCTTGGTCTGAAATAGAGATCCTATCGAATTTGATGAAAACGATGAGGATCTGATCACCTACATGGATGCAATGCAGAGACCTGACTCTGAGAAATGGCTAGAGGCCATGAAATTCGAAATGAAGTCCATGAAGGTCAACGATGTGTGGACATTGGTTGACCCACCCGAAGGAGTAAAACCCATAGGGTGTAAGTGGGTCTTCAAGAGGAAGAGGGGCACAGACGGAAAGGTGGAAACCTATAAAGCCCGTCTGGTTGCCAAGAGATATCGTCAACGTTATGGTATAGACTATGATGAGATATTTTCTTCTGTGGCAATGCTCAAATCCATTCGGATTATGCTTGCGATAGCTGCCCATCTGGACTATAAAATCTGGCTGATGGATGTGAAGATAGCTTTCCTAAATGGAGAGCTGGACGAAGAGGTGTATATGATACAACCTGAAGGATTCACATCCACAGATGAGTCTAAGGTGTGCAGGCTACAAAGGTCCATTTATGGACTTAAGCAGGCATCCCGGAGTTGGAACATACATTTTGATAGGACGATCAAGACGTATGGCTTCGTTAAGAACGGAGAAGAGCCCTGCATTTATAAGTGGGCTAATGGTCCAGTAGTAGTATTTCTTGTATTGTATGTGGATGACATTCTCTTAATCAGGAATGATATCCCTGTATTACAGGGAATAAAGATTTGGCTGTCGTCACAATTCTCCATGAAGGATCTGAAAGAAGCTTCCTACATCCTAGGGATGAGGATCTATAGGGATAGATCTAAAAGGTTGCTTGGCTTATCCCAGTCCACGTACATTGATACTATGCAGAAAAGATTCAGCATAGAGAATTTAAGAAAGGCTATCTACCGATAGGCCATGGAATTTCTCTCTCGAAGAGGGATTGTCCGACAACACCTCAAGAGAGAGAGCGTATCGATAGAATTTCATATGCTTCAGCAGTGGGATCTATCATATACGCCATGACATGTACACGACCAGATGTAGCATACTCACTAGGGGTAGTGAGTAGATACCAATCTGATCTAGGAGAGAATCACTGAAAGGTTGTTAAAACCATCCTGAAGTATTTAAGAAATACTAAGGACCAGTGGCTTGTTTATGGTGAATCGGACTTGAGACTTATAGGTTTACAGACTCTAGTTTTCAGTCTGATCACGATGACAGCAAGAGTGTGTCCGGATTTATTTTTATCCTTAATGGTGGGGCTGTCTGCTGGAAGAGTTCTAAGCAGCACACAGTGGCTGATTCAGTTTGTGAGGCAGAGTATGTCGCTGCATCAGATGCTGCCAAAGAAGCGGTATGGCTGAGAAAATTCATCACCAAGCTCGGAGTAGCACCCTCCCTTGTTGGTCCAGTTCTGCTCTACTGTGACAGCTGTGGAGCCATTGCTCAGGTGAAGGAACCGAAGGCACACCAGCGGACGAAGCATATTCTGCGCTGCTATCATCTCATCCGAAGAATCATGGATCGAGGTGACGTCGATCTTAAGAAGATCGACAGAAAGGAGAACCTGGCCGATCCATTCACTAAAGCCATTGCAGTGAAGGAGTTCGACGACTTCAAGTCGAAGATGGGTATTAGATACTGCACCGATTGACTTTAGGCCAAGTGGGAAATTGTTGGGAATAGTGTCCCAAAGCCAATTGTCAGTCTGTTGACGGTTGTGCTCTTTGTTATATTAGTACATAAATTATAAATAAATAAAAATTATTTTGGTATTTTTCATCACAAATTATCATCTTCTAATGAACTCCTGTGTTGTGGTGAAGTCCTTAGGACTATTTAGACTCGACAAAGGAGGATTTGTCGTTTAGTCCTTAAACCTGTTCGCGACCAAATGATACATTGTTACCAAGGACAACAATGTTTATCAAGCATAGATCGTTGTGTGCCATATAGGTTGGTTGTCCTCTTAACCAAGGAGTGTGGAGATATTGGTATCGCATACAGGTGAGATGTAAGGGTACATCTGCACTGAACGTGACCGACTCCGGAGCTATTTCTGCTGTCAAGATTTGCTCCAATGGGATATGGGTATAAATGTCTCTCCGACCTGAGACCGCCATGATGACTTGCAAGCAACTCACTGCACTTAGGCACTGGACTACCTGAATTTCTAATTCAGTGACGGAAGGCTGCTGGGTGTAGTCAAGTACTTGACTTGTCGGTGCGTGTGTCAAGATGAGATTGACCACTCCAGTTCAGGAGCTGTGTACAGTCATATTTCAATTTAGCAAAATCTTGGCCAAGGTAGTCCTAGTGAGGAGTCACAGGACTGATTGAGTTGAGCACGACACGGATGATCTAATCAGGGTTGACAGTTTAACCCTGAGTCATTCTAAACATAGGGATCAAAAGGAATGAATTATACAGTAACTATATTCACGTAAGTTCTGAATGTTGCGATTGCGACTATTCGACCTATCCGATTGTCGGATACCATTGCTAGATGGTCACTTCGATTAGTACAGGAATTGGTTCCTGTGCTACCGGCTTAGGCTCGAACCTGCGGGGTCACACACATTAGAGGTTCCTATGTGATCTGATGACTGATGAAGAGTCCTAATATTCGTGGACTATGAGTCCTACGTGTCTGGGACTCTATGATCGAGAATCAGGATTCTCTGATCACAAGTCCCGCACATTTTGGGTACCGGGGTCAAGAGTCCCACTGGTTTGGGACTCTTCGATCAAGGTTTCATATTGATGAACTTTGATACCTGATTGCCCATCGAATTTGGATTCAATATTTATGAGAGGTTTAATTAGTGATTTGATCACTAATTAACTCAATTTGATTGAGTAATTATTTTTGGATCAAGTCCAATTGAATTGGATTCAGTTGGGTTTGACCCGATTAGGTTAAGAGTTGACCTAATCGTCGAGATGGTTTGGTCCCTGATTTGATCAGGGGTTGGGCTTAGTTAATTTTTGATTTGATTAAGATTTTATTGAGCCTAATTAAACCTAATTAAGTTAGATTTAAATTAGTCTAATTGGGCCTAACTTATTTGGTTCAATTAGGTTGGTTTAAATAATGAAACCACCTTGACCTAAACTCCCTGCGCTACCTCACATCCACTGTGCCCATTTGAATTCACGAGAAGAAATTTCTCATAAATTTTTTTCTCACCCAAAGCCCTCCCCATGCACACATTTGTGTGCCATATGGATGGATAAAGCTGATTAGTTAACCATTCAAATTCAAAGCGTGTTTGAATTTGAATGGATAACTTATCTCTTGTGCCTTCATGCTTATCCATCTTGTGCGCCACATAACTTACACGAGAAAAGGTTTCTCGTGAAATATTTCCATGCACAAAAAGTCCATGCCCTTCTCTTCTCATGCCATAAGTGGATAGGGATGAGTTGGTTTGCATTTGAATTCAAACTTGATTTGAATTCAAATGTATAACCACTTATCTTTATCCTCTCACGCGGATAAGACATGTTCGACATTATTTTAAAAAGAGGAGAAAGGTGGGGCGTGCGTAGAATTTTTTGGAGAAAAAGTTTGGGGTGTGAGGAACCTTTCTACATGAGGTAAAGGTCCAAAACCTTCTGAGAGAAAAAGAAAGAAAGAAAAAAGGCACAGAGTTTTTCTTAGTGTACCCTAGGGTTTCAGCCTGGGGTTCGGGAAGTGAGAAGATGAGCTACGAGTGTCGTGAGCTCACCAAATTTTAGGAAGATCTTCAACATCCTCTCAAGCATGTCTGTTGATGATCCAGAATATCTGAAGAATCAACAGACATCGATCGAAGGAGTTCGATCAGTATCGACCGTCGAAAGGGCTCTACAACGAGCTAGCACCCGTGAGGAGCCGATTAGACTGGGAGCCTCGTGTGGATGATCCACAGAGGCCAGATGTACTGTGTGGTTGCATCACGATGATCAGACTCTCCCGACGGTGATCAGATTGTGGCGATCTACTATCCGCACAAAGATATTGTGTTCTGAACACATTACAGTAAAGTGTTTACTGTTCAAATTCGAATTTTAAATTTAAATGCATGCATGCTGTATATCATATTTAGAATCTAGTGTAGGGTAAATATATGTTAATTAATTAGATTAATTAATATTTTTTACTGTAAAATCATAATTTTGAAAAAAATTTAAAATTATCATTTTACCCCTGCACTTAAATTTTGCTTCAATACTCCAATTCTATATCATGATGAGCTACAAGCGACAACAATATCCGGATTGAAGCATGACATACCAACAGAGAGAATACTTCTATGTAGTCCACTCTCTCTCTCTATGAGTACCCCTTTATGATGAACGTTGCTTTATATCTGACTCCTCCTTGCTCTAAAGGTCCCTTCTTTCATGCGAACACCCATTTTGAACCAATAGCTCGAGCATCTTTGGGTAGATCCACTAGCCGCCATGTTCTATTCTCTTCCATCATGACCTGATCTCTTCCATCATGACCTGCACCATGACTCCCATTTTGAACTCTCCATGGCCTCCTAAAAAGTCTTTGAATCTCCATTGGTAGTGATGAGAGCCTAGGAGATAGTCTCATCAATGCCATACTACACAGGTTTGTGAATGGTGCGCTTTAACTTGCGCAGTACCACTCCCCTTTCACTATCCTGCAAGTCTGATGTCGTGGCTCTAACTGCACCTCCTCTTGGATAGATAGCCCTCCTCACTTGTCCTCCACATGTGTGGAAACATGCCTACCAAACTCCACCTCAAAAGGAAGATGTTTAGTAGTGGAAGTTGAAGGCACATCACCTTGTTACGAATGCTGTCCACCGCTGTCCAGGTTAGCTTTTTCAACTCCATCTATACCTTTTAGCCTCTTCAGAATGCTTTTCTCATCAAAGATTATGTTCCTACTGATGATATACTTTTGAAAATGAGGATCCCATAGCAAGTAACCTTTGACTCCATGTGAAATCCCAATGAAAATTATCTTCTATGATTTAGGGTCCAGTTTGCTTCTTTCAATTGGCTCCATCAGTGCATAGGTTGGGCAACCAAAGATTTTCAGATGGCCAAACTCCACTTTCTTGCCACTCCAAATCTACTCTAGAATTCCTCCATTAAGTTTGCGATTAGAGGATCTGTTAATAAGAAAATAAGAAAAAGTTATCTCATCACCCCAAAAAGTTTTGAGAAGTGATGCATGCAGTCTCAAACTTCTGGCCTTTTCTATCAATGTCCGATTCATCCTTTCGACCACTCCATTTTACTGAGGAGTCATCTTTACTATGTAATGATGTTTGATGTCATTTTTCATGTTTGATATTAGTCAGTGTCTTTATGACCCTATCATACATTCTCACTCTTATCGTACCAACACCAGCAACCTTATAGGATGCAAACCACTTCCGATGTGAGGTATAGTTGTGAGAATAAGCTAAATCCAATGTCCAATGACTGTCATATTCCATGGTCCTATCTGAAACTATCACTAAATCATCCCTACTATCTTCAGATGAATTTGCACCACCCATGCTGGTCGAACCACCCTTGAAAAAGCCCTTCTCTTTCTTATTTTCAGAAGTGGACAATTCCTCTTTAGGTGACCAGCTTGATGATACTTGTAGCACTTCCATACTTTCTGCTTGTCCCGAGACTTAGATCTGCCCTTGGACTTGTCTTAATATTTTTTCTAGGTCTTCCTTGACTCTCATTCACAGCAAGCACCTCTGAGTTAGAACTCCCCTTGCTGGTCTTCTCCCTTTGCTCATTTGACCAAAGAACAACAACCTCTTCAAAGTTTAGGGTTTCCTTCCCATACACCAAGGTTGTTATAAAACCATCATATGACACGGGAAGTGAACACAACAATAACAACATCCGATCCTCCTCATCAATCTTCACATCAAAGCTCATCACATCTGAGCAAACTTGATTGAACTTTTGGATATGACTAATAAGATCTTCTCCTTCAGACATTCGTAGGTTGTACGACTGTTTCTTCAACCATACTTTGTTCATCATGTTCTTTCCCATATAAGTCTTCTCAACTTCTCCCAAAGCCCTTTTGCCATGGTCTCTGTGTACATCTCAGGTAAAACTTAATCCACTAAGCACATCCTGATTGTGCTATATGCTATCTTCTCTAGCTCTTCCTAATCTTCAACACTAATCTTTTCTGACCTCTTATTTACCAAGACTTTATAGATCCTTTGTTGTACCAATAAATCCTTCATCTTTTGCTATCAAAAGGTGAAGTTTCCCTTGCCACCTCAAAATCTACTTGAAAGCTACCAAATGCCATAGCAAACCAACCACAAAATAGATTTAAAAATAAATCTCACCAGGGGTTGTGTAGATTTTTTTGATTCTTGGATAGCTTCCTTCCTCTTTCCTCCCTACACAACTAGATGTCTAGGGGATCTTCTTCTCGACTCCTAATATGTGTAGAAGCCCTCACCAAGGATTTGAAATCCTGAAATTAGTAAGAAAAAATTCCAAGAAGAGATGAACAAGGAATCCTAGTGCGACTAGGACTTGTCTTGATGGCTGCCTTTACTATACCTCGTGCTCCAAAAAATTCCTCCTTCACTTCCATGCCCAATCTTGCTCTGATACCAAATGTTGAGGATCTTCTCACATGCGTGGAAATCTAGAGAACAGCCACAAATCACAAAAATAGAGGTCTTGGGACGTTGTAATACCTTGGATGCTGAAAATTTGCAGGCTTTTGCAGATTTTTGTGTGGCAGCCTCTTCTAACGCCTCCTACTCCTAATCTGCTTGGGATTTGATTGAACGATCTAAATCAAATCAGTCAATACTTTATCAACCTTGAAATCTACTATTTTAATACCCTAACTTTTGGAGCTTAAGCATGAAAAACTAGTGATAAGAAGAGAGGCATTCAGATTTCTAGTGCTGTAGATTTCTAGGGGCCCTTCTTCAACTTTCTTGAAGGTGGTGGCTAGGATTTTGAGTAGGAGAGAGCTTAGGATTTGAGAAGGGTTAGAGAGGGAGAGAGAATGTCAAGGAGAATGGGTTTCAATTGATTCTATTCTATCATATACCAATTACATAAGTATATATATATGCATGGTCAACATGACCCAAACTCAAAACTCCCCTAGGCTAACCCAACATGATTGCACTCACCCAAGTCTAATTACACTCTTGACTTATATGCACTCACTCATTTTGGACTCAAACCTAACCCAATGATGGGTTAGCCCCTCAAGGCCCAAATCACCTGAGCCTCAAGACCCTCAAAGCCCTAAACACTGGACCTTGAGATCGTGAAAGCTGACAACCTTCACCCTAGAACCCCCATGAACACCTCATGGATCATAAACCTTAGCCTTTTTCTTGACCAATTGATCCTTAGAAGCACTACACCAGGTCCTACATAAAGGAGTTGAACTATTTGCAAGTTACTCAAGCTTGATTTAAGTCCAAGCTCAACTTAACTTGATTATTATCGAGCATGAGTCAAATTTGAGTAGCTCGAATAGTTTTTTGAGTTGAGCTCAAATAGTAGAATAGTCTGCTTAAAAACTCACAAGCATACTCGAATATATATATATATATATATATATATATATATATATATATATATATATATGTATATATATATATAATATATATTATTAGTAGGTTAAGACTTGATTTTGAGCTCAAATATGGTTCGACTGATATTCGAGTTGAGTTGAATGAATCTTGAGTTTTGTCTATTTTTCATCGAGTTGAGCTCAAGCTTGAGATATTAAGATTTAATTGATCTCATATCGAGTTTCGAGCCTGAGTATTTTAAGTCAAGTCAAGTTCAAGCTTTCAGCTACTAGACTTGATTTGACTTGATTGCATCTCCAAACAAGATTCTTGTAATATTTTTGTTGGGAATAGTGTCCCAAAGCCAATCATCAGCCTGTTGATGGTTGTGCTCTTTCTTGTATTAGTATATGAATTATAAACAAATAAAAATTATTTTGATATTTTTTATCACAAATTATTTCATCTTCTAATGAACTCTTGTGTTGTGGTGAAGTCCTTAGAACTATTTAGACTCGACAAAGGAGGATTTGTCGTTTAGTCCTTAAACTTGTTCGCGATCAAATGATACGTTGTTACCAAGGACAACAATGTTTATCAAGCATAGATTGTTGTGTGCCATATGGGTTGGTTGTCCTCTTAACCAAGGATTGTGGAGATACTGGTATGGCATACAGGTGAGATGTAAGGATACATCTGCACTGAACATGACCGACTCCGGAGCTTTTTATGCTGTCAAGATTTGCTCCGATGGGATATGGGTATAAATGTCCCTCCGACCTGAGACCGTCATAATGACTTGCAAGCAACTCACTGTACTTAGGTACTGGACTATCTGAATTTCTAATTCAGTGATGGAAGGCTGCTGGGTGTAGTCAAGTACTTGACTTGTCGGTGCGTGTGTCAAGATGGGATTGACCACTTCAGTTCAGGAGCTGTGTACAGTCGTGTTTTAATTTAGCAAAATTTTGGTCAGGGTAGTCCTAGTGAAGAGTCACAGGACTGATTGAGTTGAGCACGATTCGGATGATCTAATCAGGGTTGACAGTTTAACCCTGAGTCATCCTAAACATAGGGGTCAAAAGGATGAATTATACAATAACCATATTCACGTAGGTTTTGAGTGTTGTGATTGCGACTATTCGACCTATCCGAATGTCGGATACCATTGCTAGATGGTCACTTCAATTAGTACAGGAATTGGTTCCTGTGCTATCGGTTTAGGTTCGAACCTGCAGCGTCACACACATTAGAGGTTCCTATCTGATCTGTTGGCTGGTGAAGAGTCCTAATGCTCGTGAACTTTGAGTCCTACATATCTGGACCTCTATAATCGAGAATCAGGATTCTCTAATCATGAGTTCACATATTTTGGGTACCGGGGTCAAGAGTCCCACTGATTTGGGACTTTTTGATCAGGGTTTTATATCGATGGACTCTGATGCCCGATTGTCCATCGAATTTGGACTCAGTATTTATGAGAGATTTAATTAGTGATTTGATCACTAATTAACTCAATTTGATTGAGTAATTATTTTTGGATCAAGTCCAATTGAATTGGATTCAGTTGGATTTGACCCGATTAGGTTAAGTGTTGACCTAATCGCCAAGGTTGTTTGGTCCCTGATCTGATCAGGAGTTGGACTTAGTCAATTCTTGATTTGATTAGAATTTTATTGAGCCTAATTAAGTTTAATTAAGTTGGATTTAACTTAGTCTAATTGTGCCTAACCTATTTTGATTAAGTTGGCTCAATTAAGTTGAAACCACTTTGACCTCATCTCCCTGCGCCACCTCACTTATCTGCACCCATTTGAATTCACGAGAAACAACTTCTCGTGAATTTTCTCTCATGTAGAAGCCTTCCCATGCCCTCCCTTGTGTGCCATTTATCTGGATAAAGATTGGTTTGTTGGCCATTCAAATTCAAAGGATGTTTGAATTTGAATGGGCAACTAATCCATGCGCCACCCACCTTATCTTGTGCGCCATTTAATCTACACGAGAAAGAGTTTCTCGTGTAAATTCTCCATGCACAAAGAACCCATGCCTCCTCTCTTCTCTCGCCCAGAGTGGATAAGGATGGGTTGGTTTGCATTTGAATTCAAATTTGATTTGAATTCAAATGAGCAACCACCTATCTTTATCCTCTCACGCGGATAAGATGCGTCTTGCACTGTTTTAAAAGAGAAGAGAAGGTGGGGTGGGCGTAGAATTTTTTTGAGAGAGAATAGTGGGCGTGAGGAAGCCTTGTGCATGAGTTGAAAGTTCAAAAACTTTCGAGAGAAAGGAAAAGAAAAGAAACAAAAGTGGGCGCAGGGTTTTCAGTGAGTACCCTAGGATTTTTGCCTGGGGTTCGGGAAGTGAGAAGGTGAGCTACAAGTATCGTGAGCTCACCAAACTTCAGAGAGAGCTTCATCAACCTCTCAAGCACTTTTATTGATGATTCAGAGTATTTAAAGAGTCGACAGACATCAATCGAAGGAGTTCGATCAGCATCGGCCGTCGAAAGGGTTCTACGACGAACTAGCATTCGTGAGGAGCCGATCAGATCGGGAGCTTCGTGTGGATGATCTGTGGAGGCCAGACATACTGTGTGACTGTATTGCGATGATCGAACCTTTTCAATGATGATCAAACTGCGGTGATCAACTACCCACACAAAAGGTAATGTGTTCTGAATACATAACAGTAAAAGGTTTACTGTAGAATTTGAAATTTCAAATTTAAATGCATGCTATATATATCATATTTAGATCCTTGTGTAAGGTTAATACATGTTAATTAATTAGATTAATTAATAATTTTTATGTAAAATTATAATTTTAAAAAAGTTTTAAAATTATCGTTTTACCCCTGCACCCAAATTTCACTACAAATGGTATCAGAGCCAGGTTCTAAAATATGATATACATTTACATGCGTAGATTAAGTAGTAATCTAAAAGTTTAAATTTGAAATTTAAATTTGAAATTCAAAATTTAAAATTCAAAAATTTAAAATTCAAATTTCAAAATTTAAAATTTAAAATTTGAAATTTGTTTGAAATTTTAAATTTAAAATTCAAAATTTGAAATTCAAAAATTTAAAATTTGAAATTTATTTGAAATTTGAAATTTGAAATTCAAAATTTAAAATTTAAAATTTGAAATTTGAAATTTAAATTTTGAAATTTAAATTTTAAAATTTGAAATTTAAATTTTAAAATTGGTATATTTAAATATACTTGATCCAAGTAGCAAGTAGTCTAATTGGGTTGGTTGCCATGGTCATCCGGTCATAGAGAAAAGTAGGGTTTAAAGGCCCTCTCCTCCCATTCGATGGGGTTCTCCTATGACGGTAGGGGTGCCGATGCGATTATATCCCATGCAGATGAAGCAGCGAAAGGACTTAATTGTAAAGGTTCAATTGTAAAATTTATCATGAATGTGTTAGATTAGATCTAAAGGAATATTCATGATTTATTTTGATTGAGTTATTTTTTGTTATGTAATTAGCAATAGGATTGCTGTTTATGAAATGTGCTGATCCGTTTGTGAAATGAGTCAACACATTTGGTGAACAGAAAATAAAACTTTTCAAATTTAAAAATTATTTTCGAAATGCCAAATCCTGACCCATCAGTCCAAATACTTAATTAAAAGAATTAAGTATTATCTAGTTGGTCTAGAATTGTGAATTAAGACCTAAGACAATTGCATAAACTTGTGGGTCAATGGGTTAAATGGATTAGGTCCATAATTGGGTTAGACCTAAGGTTAGCTTAAAGAAATGGACTAAACTAGAGTAATTGGTCAAATCTAATCAAAAGTTGAATTAGATTAGATCAAGGACACTCTAGACTCAACTCCAATAGTTGTAGTTGAATGGGTCCATGTCTTTAACTAGATCAAGATGGACTTAATTCATGGCTAGGCGGTGGAACCCTATTTACTAAGTTGATCAAATTAAAATTAATGAACCGATTGGTGTCTAAGGTAAGTTCGGCAGTCTGACCAGTGGTTTTTAAGTGGGAGCTACTCGCATTGATTCTGATCTCTGACGAGTTAATGGCATATCCCTACCACTGATCTCACTTACCTGGCCAACCTAGTGAGTTAGGTTTTGATTAGATCACTTGGTGATTATGGCTCATCCATGTCATTAGGTAAATCAGTGTGACTGATTTAGGTGCTCCTAATGTCGGCTTTAATTAAATCATTTTTAATCTGACTTGATGAAGTCAGTGGGAGGATTGAAATTAGCTAGTTAATTTCTTCTCTTCTATCCTTTAATAAAAATCCTCAAAAATTATTAAGTCCCTAAAATGATTAAGTTATAGTGATAACTAAGTCATAGCCTCTCATTAAGTGAGTGATAATGAGTCTATTAGTTTAATAATCATTGGAGGCCCAAAGGTCTGGTGCTTATTGACTAATGAATTATCATTCATAATATGATAATTTGGTTGAGTCTTTCTGATGGTGGTCAGGTTGGCCGGCCAAAGTTGGGCCTGATCATTTATTGGTCCGATTCACCAAATCTAACCAGATTTTTTCAGTGGAGGCCAAAGCCTACTGATTAGGTTCTGGGGCAAAATTAATTACTAAAAGTTATTTAGAGAAACAACTGGTTATGAACCTATCCATAGATGCACATGGGTTGACCAACCAAAGTTGGGCTCATGTGTAGTCTGTGTGGATTCTAGTACCCACTAAGGAATTAAAGTAATTCCTCGAATTGGAGGTTGAGGCTACCAGTTCGTAAAAATACTGACAGAAACTTTAGACTAAATTCAAATCTTTAGTATTAATAATTTATATACTAATAAAGGTCTGGTTTTCCTTAATGCAGCTATGGCCACTATCCTGTCACTCCGATTATTATTAGATAATGACAAGCTCATGAGACCTAATTTCGATAGCTGGTATCGAAAATTGAAAATCGTCCTTGAGCATGAGCGGATCCTTTATGTAGTAACGGATCTGGCACCTGAGGAGCCAGCTCCGAACGCTAGAGGGACGGTCCGAGACACTAACCAGAAGTGGCTCAACGACCGCACCACCGTTCGATGCATAATGCTGGCGGCAATGAATGATGAGTTCAGCCGTAGGTTCAAGAATGCCCAGCCACAGGAGATGCTTCAAATGTTGAATGACTCCTTTGGCACGCCTGACGACGTTGAAAGGCACAAAACTAGTTGTGCCATTTTCAATGCTCGGATGAGAGATGGAGCCTCAGTCACTGATCATGTACTGTACATGATCGAAATGATTGAGCGCCTAAGTAAACTAGGCTTTTCCTTGCACGAGTGCTCAGTAAGGATGTGATCCTTAATTCTTTACCCAAGTCCTTCCTCCCCTTCCTTACTCATTTTCGGATGACAAAGCCTGCAGTAAACTACCACGGCTTGTTGGGGTTGCTGCAGAACTTTGAGAAGGATCACCAGCTCCATAAGGAGTCGGTGAATGTTGTGGGAGGATCTTCTTCTGCTCGTCGACCCTTTAAGAAAGGGAAGAAGAACAAGAAGAAGAAGAACAAGAAGGTGCAGTTGCATGCTGGGACATCTGCACAGGATCACACCAAGAAGTGCAAGCTTGACCAGAGCCAGACGGAGTGCTTCTTTTGCAAGAAGCAGGGGCACTGGAAGAGAAACTGTCCTCTATGCATTACCTCCCTGGACCCGAACAGGCCGAAGAAGAAGCAAGGTAATTATATGATAACACCTTGCAACTTTTTCATTCGTGATACTACCGCCTGGGTATTGGATACCGGAAGTCCTTATCATATCTGTAATTTGATGCAGGGTCTACAGGTCAGTAGGAGATTTGATGAAAGCGAGAGATTCCTGAATGTTGGAGATGGAAGCAAAGTTCTAGTTCTAGCTTTAGGAATCCTGAACCTTGTAATCAACTCTCGAAATGTAATTCTGAGTGAATGTCACTATTGTCCAAGTTTTTTATTAAATATTATTTCTGTAGGCCTTTTAGCCATGAACAGTTATGAATTTTTAATAAAAGAAATATTTGCAATATCATTTTGAATGGTGTTACAATGTTTGTTGGACAACTAAATAATGAAATTTACTTACTATCACAGCTTGTTAATGTGGTTCAAACCTCCGGTAAATGTCCTAGCATGGATAATATGTCAGAAGTCTACTTTTGGCACTGTAGGCTAGGTCATATCAATAAGAACAGGATAAACAGGTTGGCTCAAGAAGAATTTTTGAAGTTGGTGATTGTGAATCACTTTCAACCTGTGAATCCTGTCTTCTTGAGAAGATGACCAAGTCACCTTTTACTGAAAAAGGTGAGCGAGCCAGTGAACTCTTGGGTCTGATACATTCTGATGTATGTGGACCCATGAGCTCAAGTGCAAGAGGTGGATATTTCTACTTCATAACCTTCACAGACGACCTATCGAGGTATGGGTATGTCTACTTAATGAAGCATAAGTCGGAGTCATTTGAAATGTTCAAACTATTCCGAAATAAGATAGAAAAATAAACTGGAAAGTGTATTAAAATTCTTCGATCTGATCGAGGAGGTGAATATCTTTTCCATGAGTTTCTGATATATCTTGGAGAGAATGGGATTCTCTCTCAGTGGACTCCTCCTGGAACACCATAGCATAATGGTGTGTCTGAAAAGAGGAATCGGACCTTGTTAGACATGGTTCGATCCATGATGGAGTTTGCTGGTCTGCTGATCTCCCTCTGGAGATATGCGCTCGAATCAACTTGTTACCTTCTAAATAGGGTTCCGAGTAAGTCTGTAGCCAAAATGCCATATGAGATATGGATAGGACGTAAGCTTGTACTCTCGCACCTTAGGATTTGGGGGTGTCCGGCTTATATTAAATATTTAATTACGGACAAGCTTGGATCTAGGTCTGACAAGTGTTGTTTCATAGGGTATCCAAAAAAGACCAAAGGATATTATTTCTACCTAGGTGATGAGCAAAAGGTGTTTGTCAGCCTTAAGGCAATCTTTTTCGAAAAGGAGTTCCTTGGTGAAGGGACTGTTGCCTCTAAGGTCGAACTTGAGGAAGTTCGACAGGTAGAAAAATCGACACAAGTTGCTGAACCTGAACTAGATTTGGTTAGATCAGATCTGGAGCCCATTGTTTCTGCACCCTTAAGGCGATCTGGTAGAGTACCACATCAACCGGACAGATACTATAGTTTCTTGGTCCGGAACGGTGATCCTATCGAACTTGATGAAAACGATGAGGATCCGATCACCTACATGGATGCAATGCAGAGACCTGACTCTGAGAAATGGCTAGAGGCCATGAAATTCGAAATGGAGTCCATGAAGGTCAACGATGTGTGGACATTGGTTGACCCACTCGAAGGAGTAAAATACATAGGGTGTAAGTGGGTCTTCAAGAGGAAGAGGGGCGCAGATGGAAAGATGGAGACCTATAAAGCCTGTCTGATTGCTAAGGGATATCGTCAACATTATGGTATAGACTATGATGAGATTTTTCTCCTATGGCAATGCTCAAATTCATTCGGATTATGCTTGCGATAGCTGCCCATTTGGACTATGAAATTTGACAGATAGATGTGAAGACAACTTTCCTAAATGGAGAGTTGGACGAAGAGGTGCATATGATATAACCTGAAGGGTTTACATCCACAGATGAGTCTAAGGTGTGCAGGCTACAGAGGTCCATTTATGGACTTAAGCAGGCATCCCGAAGTTGGAACATACATTTTGATAGGACAATCAAGACGTATGGCTTCGTTAAGAATAGAGAAGAGTCCTGCATTTATAAGTGGGCTAATGGTCCAGTAGTGGTATTTCTTTTATTATATGTGGATGATATTCTCTTAATCGAGAATGATGTCCCTGCATTACAAGGAATAAAGATTTGGCTGTCTGCTGGAAGAGTTCCAAGCAGCACACTGTGGCTGATTCAGTTTGCGAGGCAGAGTATGTCGCTGCATCAGATGCTGCCAAAGAAACGGTGTGACTGAGAAAATTTCTCACCGAGCTGGAGTAGCACCCTCCCTTGTTGGTCCAGTTCTGCTCTACTGTGACAGCTCTTGAGCCATTGCTCAGACGAAAGAACTGAAGGCATACCAGCGGACGAAACATATTCTGCACCACTACCATCTTATCCAAAAAATCATGGATAGATGTGACATCGACCTTTAAAAGATCGACGGAAAGAAAAACCTGATCGATCCATTCACTAAAGCCATTGCGGTGAAGGAGTTCGACGACTTCAAGTCGAAGATGGGTATTAGATACTACACCGATTGGCTTTAGGCTAAGTGGGAGATTGTTGAGAATAGTGTCCCAAAGCCAATCGTCAGCCTGTTGACGGTTGTGCTCTTTCTTGTATTAGTATATGAATTATAAATAAATAAAAGTTATTTTGATATTTTTCATCACAAATTGTTTCATCTTCTAATGAAATCCTGTGTTGTGGTGAAGTCCTTAGGACTATTTAAACTCGACAAAAGAGGATTTGTCGTTTAGTCCTTAAACCTTTTCGTGATCAAATGATACGTTGTTACTAAGGACAATAATGTTTATCAAGCATAGATCGTTGTGTGCCATATGGGTTGGTTGTCCTCTTAACCAAGGAGTGTGGAGACATTGGTATGGCATACAGGTGAGATGTAAGGGTACATCTGCACTGAACATGACTGACTCTGGAGCTTTTTCTGTTGTCAAGATTTGCTCCAATGGGATATGAGTATAAATATCCCTCTGACCTGAGACCGTCACGGTGACTTACAAGCAACTCACTGCATTTAGGCACTGGACTACCTGAATTTCTAATTCAGTGACGGAAGGCTGCTGGGTGTAGTCAAGTACTTGACTTGTCAGTGCGTGTGTCAAGATGGGATTGACCACTCCAGTTCAGGAGCTGTGTACTGTCGTGTTTCAATTTAGCAAAATCTTGGCCAGGGTAGTCCTAGTGAGGAGTCACAGGACTGATTGAGTTGAGCACGATTCGGATGATCTAATCAGGGTTGACAGTTTAACCCTGAGTCATCCTAAACACAGGGGTCAAAAGGATGAATTATACAATAACCATATTCACGTAGGTTCTGAGTGTTGCGATTGTGACTATTCGATCTATTCGGACGTCGGGTACCATTGCTAGATGGTCACTTCGATTAGTACAGGAATTGGTTCCTGTGCTACCGGCTTAGGTTCGAACTGTGGGGTCACACACATTAGAGGTTCCTATCTGATCTGTTGGCTAGTGAAGAGTCCTAATGCTCGTAGACTTTGAGTCGTATATGTCTGAAACTCTGTGATCGAAAATCAGGATTCTCTAATCACGAGTTCCACACATTTTGGGTACCGAGGTCAAGAGTCCCACTGGTTTGGGACTTTTTGATCAGAGTTTCATATCGATGGACTCTGATGCCTAATTGCCCATCGAATTTGGACTCAGTATTTATGAGAGGTTTAATTAGTGATTTGATCATTAATTAACTCAATTTGATTGAGTAATTATTTTTGGATCAAGTCCAATTAAATTGGATTCAGTTGGGTTTGACCCGATTAGGTTAAGTGTTGACCTAATCGCCAAGGTGGTTTGGTCCCTGATCTGATCAGGGGTTGGATTTAGTCAATTTTTGATTTGATTAAGATTTTATTGAGCCTAATTAAGCTAATTAAGTTGGGTTTAACTTAGTCTAATTATGCTTAACATATTTTGATTAAGTTGGCTCAATTAGGTTGAAACCACTTTGACCTCATCTCCCTACGCCACCTCACTTATCTGCGCCCATTTGAATTGATGAGAAACAACTTCTCGTGAATTTTCTCTCACGCAGAAGCCTTCCCACGCCCTCCCTTGTGCGCCATTTATCTGGATAAAGATTGATTTGTTGGCCATTCAAATTCAAAGGATGTTTGAATTTGAATGGGCAACTAATCCATGTGCCACCCACCTTATCTTGTGCGCATTTAATCTATACGAGAAAGAGTTTCTCATGTAAATTCTCCACACATAAAAAACCCACACCTCCTCTCTTCTCTCGCCCAGAGTGGATAAGGATGGGTTGGTTTGCATTTGAATTCAAGTGAGCAACCACCTATCTTTATCCTCTCACGTGGATAAGACGCGTCTTGCACTGTTTTAAAAGAGAAGAGAAGGTGGGGCGGGCGTAGAATTTTTCTGAGAGAGAATAGTGGGCGTGATGAAGCCTTGTGCGCAAGTTGGAAGTTCAAAAACATTCGAGAGAAAAGAAAAGAAAAGAAACAAAAGTGGGCGCAGGGTTTTCAGTGAGTACCCTAGGGTTTCTGCCTGGGGTTCGGGAAGTGAGAAGGTGAGCTACGAGTGTCGTGAGCCCACCAAACTTCAGGAAGAGCTTCATCAACCTCTCAAGCACCTTTGCTGATGATTCAGAGCATCCAAAAAGTCAGCAGACATCGATCGAAGGAGTTTGATCAGCATCGACCGTCGAAAGGGTTCTGCGACGAACTAGCATTCGTGAGGAGCCGATCAGACCGGGAGCTTCGTGTGAACGATCCGTGGAGGTCAGACATACTGTGTGGCTGCATTGCGACGATCGGATCTTCCCAACGATGATCAGATTGCGGTGATCAACTACCCGCATAAAGGTAATGTGTTCTGAACACATAACAGTAAAAGGTTTACTGTAGAATTCGAAATTTCAAATTTAAATGCATGCTATATATATCATAATTAGATCCTTGTGTAGGGTTAATACATGTTAATTAATTAGATTAATTAATAATTTTTACTGTAAAATTATAATTTTCAAAAAATTTAAAATTACCGTTTTACCCCTGCACCCAAATTTCACTACAGTTTTATGCACATAGCTTCTTGTAAAGATGGAATATTAATAGTTCTTGAATGTAAATGCTATCTAGGCAAGATTTTTGAAATATTTTTGATACTTAGCCTTTTTTTTTTTTTTAACTATTTGATGTATTAAATAGGTTGGGTCGGCTTGGGTTGAGCTAATAGGTTACCTTTTAATTAAACATGTTACATAGGTCGGGTCGGGTCGGGCTAACATGTTATTTGTTTCTTAAACAAGTTAAATAGGTGAGATTGGGTTGGATTAACGTTATCTATTTATTAAATAAGTTAAATAGGTCGGATCAAATTATCTATTTATTAGGTTGAGTCGGATTGAGTTGGACTAACATGTTATTTGTTTATTAAATAAGTCAAATAGATTAGGTTGGGTTGGATTAATATTATCTATTAATTAGATAAATTAAACAGATCAGATCGAGTTATTTATTTATTAAATATGATATATTTAGATTATAAATTTTGATTATTTTAATAAATAGATTATGTTCAGATTTAAAATTTTCTAATCCAATCTACATGTAATTCAATCGTCTATGACCTGACTCGATATGATTGCCATCACTAGTAAGTAGAGGAACCTAGTGTTTGCTCCATGATCTATCACCATTTTCTGATGTTCATTGGCCAGGATCACAAAACTTCCATTTTTGGAATGTATGTTCATGTAATTCATGGTGTTTTGGGTGCCTGGGATATTCAAAACTTACCTTTTGGTGCTTTGGACGTTCAAATCTTCTAAACCAATTATAAAAAAAAACATGGAAAGATTCCTATCGCCAATCCAACCAGTAATACCATCCGTCCGAGGCCCCTGTCCTTGGGTCATGGACGTTCCAATCGGCCTCGGTAACCATCCACGTTCGGAGACACATTTCAATGCCATAAATCTGGCTCTCTTTAGAAAGTAATTCATACAGTATTGAACTCCCAAATTAAACCCGCCCACCGCCAGGCACAACGCATGGTCCGCGGGTTCTTCTCACTCTCTGGTGAGAACAGGCGCCTCTCACCGCAAGCTGCCTACCTCTCCAGCACTTACTGATCGCGATCGCTGTCCGTTGCGTCGATTCCTCGGAGGTTTCTACTTCCGGAGGATGGAGGTAACTTCACGTTCCATGACCAGATTGTATATCCAATGAAAGATAATATCAAATAAAATATCATACTGATGTCCACCCGACATAAGGATTAACTTTTTATTTGATGTAAAAAATAGATTAAAAAAATAAATAAAAATAAAAAATAAAAAAAATAAAAAAATAGATAAATTTTTTATCCATCCCTCGTATTTGGTGAAACATATAAAGATGAGTGGAAATAATTTTTTTTTCTATTTGATATAGAAGAAATGGGAGAAAAAAATGAATGGTATTATTGTAATATTTTATAAAATTATTTTTTAATAAAAATATTATTATTATCAATTTGTAATATTTATTTATATTAAAAAAATAAATAATCTATAAATTTATAATTTTTATTATCTATAATTATATTAAAAATTATATAAATATTTAATTTAATAGATGATTTCATAAATTAATTATATAAATAATTAACTAATTTATTATTTAATTTAAATAGTGAATTAATATTATACAATTAGTTAATTAAAAATAATAAATATAAATAAAAAATAAAAGATAATCAAATTATTTTATTATAATTATAGAAATAATATATTAAAATTAAAACAATAACTAATAAAATTTAATAATATATAATTAATAATATATATAATATTAATAAAAATATTATATTTTATCAAAAAATTAATAAAAAATAATTTTATCAATATTAAAATTTATTTTTTAATATTTTAATATTTTTTTATATTTTTAATTAAAAAAAAGCGGTCTCATCTTTTCCTATCTTTCTTCCTCTTATGGAGCCAACCGAACCCAGCATAATGCCACGGGAGCTTGCATTACAGAGTTCATATTGGTGGTTAACGTTGGGTGATGAATAGAGGTCCGTAGGGATACGCGTGGCGTACCTAAGGTATACGGCGTTAACGTAGGCGGTGACCCGACCGCTTTCTCTCCACCTCCCTCCCCTTCCCTCCTCCCCCTCCTCTCTCTCTACCGTAATAACCCAAAGATTGGGGTTTATACTTTCCGCTCTTTCTTCTTTTCATCTATCTCCTCTCTTTCTCTCTCACTCTCTTTCTGTTCCTTCGATGGCGACGGCGGGCTACGGGGGAGGGATCGGAGGGAAGTTCCGGCGGCGGCCGCATAGGAGGGCCGCGACGACGCCGTATGACCGCCCGCCGGCGGTGGCTCGCGGGCTTAGGGGCCGGACGGCGGAGGCGGGACGCAACGGGTGGCTCTCGAAGCTCGTCGATCCCGCCTCGCGGTTCATCGCCAGCAGCACCTCCAGGATCTTCTCCTCTGTGTTCGGCAAGCGTCTTGCGCTGCCGGAAGCTCCAGGTTGAGTTTCCCCACTTCTGTCTCTTTGTATTTTGTTCCTTTTGTTATTTTTTGCATGTTCTTGGATTAGGGTTTTGGAATGCCTAGGGTTTCGGTGTTAACTCCTGCTTTGTGAATTAGATTAAGTGAATCTTGGCAAGAAGCAGAACCCTGTAATCAATAAAACGAGTTTGAGATAGTATGTATTTAGAAAGGGGCCTTGTTTGTATATTTTAAGGGCTTTTGACCTGGGTTTGGAGGACTGATAACCTGAAGGGGACATCAATTTCACGATTTTAATAAGAAATGAGGAGATTTTGTGAAGACGTTGTTGTTTAGGTCTCTTACCGGCCATCTTGGGTATCTAAAGTAACTTCTTGCTGCATATTTTTAGATTTTTAGATTTTTTATTTTTTTTAACTACCAAATTAACAAAATTGTTTTCTCGTCAGAAGGTTGATCAATTCAATAAGGTTAATCAATTCAATTGATTGGTTAGAGCTTGCCCATATTTTGGAATTTATTGCTGCTTATGGTGTAACTCAAGTCATCCCCTTTATTATTCCATCCATTCAGTTTACTTTTCAAAGTTTAAATCTTTGAGTAACATGAATACTGGCTAATTTGCTATCTCTTAGTACTAAAACTTGATCCCTCCTCGATGATTATGCATCTTCTATTGTTAGTCCTGCAATCTCAAGCCTCAGCTATATGTCGCTTATCCTATTTCTATCTTCAAACTCTTGAAATTTACAAGCCTAAACATATCTTTTTTTTTTTTCTTCCAGGTTGGTATTTATATTACCAACCATGAAAGCTTTTGATATTTGGGATTCATGATGTTAATCAATTTTTACTATCTCTTTCCTTGAACTCTACTTGTGATGCACAGATGCTGCAGCTGTAGATTATCTATGTCCAAGACAATATCTATTAACCTTTCAATTTCTGCATCTGAAAATTTATCCACCAAATCATCATTTTTAACTTAGCTTATTATTGCTTGTATTTTTGTATTTGTTTGACATGCTTTTGGCAAATGAGGTTGGGTGCATTGGGATTGTTTAACACCTTTTTTTATCTACTGTAAGGGGCTAAGCAAGTCTTGTTTTCTTCTTGGGAGGGAATCACCACCTTGCCTCTATTGAAACCTATTGAAACCAGAGACTAGTTCCATTGGTTTGAGGTCCATTGCTTATGCTTCGTCTTCACATTGGATTTGCATTTGAACTCTTGTTCTAGTTTTAGTTCTATGTTGACCGTTTTCATGTCATTCCTACTACTCCTGTTGATTGTCCATTTGTGTCTTCAATAAACTTTTTGCCAACTTTTGGTATGCACTTGTTTGTTAAATTCATTTAGTTACTCTGTTTAAACTTTAAAGTATGCTACAACTTGCCCCTCCACATCATGTCTTTTTTAGCTAACAATCTGCTGGATCTTATGCCTCTTCCCCAACACCACCGGTAGTTTATTCTTTGTCATTGTTATCCTTGTGAGACACCACACAACCTAATGCCATCGTAGTTTGGCGATGAATTTTTGGTTTGTTGCTGTAAGCAATGGTTCCATTTGTATGGTGTAGTTGAGACCTAGTCTTACATCATGACCTCTAGCTGGCTATCTTTATGTTGCCATGAGTGTGAAAATTGTGATAGTTAGATATATCTCTGTGAGATGTCATTGTAGTTTAATGAGGCCAAAATTAGTTCACAAGTATTACTTTTTTTAGCAATTACAGAACACAGTTTATTGGCATCAAGTGAGGTTCATAGAAAGCTGTTATGATTCTATTAATTTGGTTTTCGTCGTAATCATATGATGTATGATCGCTTTGCTGTATGGCAATAATAAGTGCCTTGATTAGTTGATTCTTCTATTGCTACTCATTTAAAACAACATCCATATATAGTTGATGACCATGCATCTTAAATGCTTTAGTTTTTGTGGCCTTAAGGTCTTATTTTCTTGCTGAGCTTCCTTGTTTTCATCTAATTACACCTCTATTTGATCCACATGTTTTTCTATTACTATTAGGCTCGTATGAAGCTTCATTTATATGTGCAAACTGGTTTCTGAGTTTGCTTGATTTTACTTGTTGAGAGGTGTTACTTGTATGATCATCCCTTGTATTTCTTGATGCATGATTACTTGTGTTGAGTGTGTTTGTCAATAATTTATGTTGTTACATCATATGATAATTCATGTGCCAGCTTAGTTTGCCTTTTCATTTTGTTCTCTCCTTTGTTTTAGCTTTGCTTGTTTTCTCTCACCTGAATGTGTCCCAAATTGGTTGATATTTTACCTCTAGCTCCAACATCTTCTTGGGGATAACTTTATTTCTAGGAGGAGTAGAAGGATACTCTTTTTTGGCACACAAGCAAAGTATCATGTGGTATCTCGCTTATGGGAGAGGTCATTTGGTTTTGTACCCTCTCTAACTTCCATGTTGCATTTTCTGCTTACTCTCCTTTCAGCTGAATAAGTGTAGCAATTATAATTGCAAAAAAGATTATGTTTAAGAAAAAGAAGCACCATGTATAAATCTTCACATTTTCCACTATTTGTATATGTCATGTCTAGAATCCATCACCTGAGTCGACCATGTGACATGGTTGCATGAACCTTAAAGTGACGCCCTATAAATTATTGAAGGTCTATATGATGAACACAATTCTAATAACATCAAAAAAGTCAAATTAAATTATAAAATTTAGCCATAATGATCCAACTAAATTTACCAAATAGCAAACTTTATTCAATTACAAAATATTATTTATCTGATATCAGAAAATCAACTAACTAATGACTATGTTACTTGAACTCTAAGCCCAAACCCATTTGAAACTAGGCTTCCTACAACTCTGAGAAAAATGCAACAAGAGATATAAATTTTACAGCCTAGTAAGAATCCTCTTCACATGCACACCAACATGAATATGAAAACAACTTTTAGCAAATATATAACTGTAGGAAAATTGTAATGCATCAACAATCTGGTAATTGAATAAATGCTTAATGGATCTAGTGTATAAAATATTTATATATCACACATATAAGGTATGTCAACATGCACATCAAATTTTAATGGTATAGCAACTCAATTGCATATATATCACCATAGTAGTAGTAGTCTTGAGATGCATATCATATAGCACTACAATTCTGTTATATGATATATCATATATCACCCCATCAACAATTTCATTCAATAGTAATTCAGTGAGATTGCTTATCATTAATTGGTTAATACAAATCAGATCCTACCAACATTATTATTCCGGTAGTGACTAATCCCACCCATGCTTTAGCCTATGGCAAGCCAAAACACACGATGTTTCCAATCTATGGCCGACAATTACAATATCACATATCAGCTCACTGCCAACACCATATATACCACATTTCACATGTGCTAGCTAGTTTAAATGCTTCGCTTTTCTGATTTTATAGTTATGCAAAAAATTAATTTGCTTATAATCAAATATAATTTATTATCTTGGTTTGATTTTAGCATTGGGCTAGTCATAACCATGCTCCAGCTTATGGTAGGCAAACACATGCTATGCTTTTGCCCATGGCTGGGGGCCATAATATCATATCTCAGCCTATGGCTAACACATCATATTTCACACATGGCCGACTTGTTCATATGTCCCCTGTTTTTCCACTCTTATAATTATATGAAATTCAATATAATTATGCCATCAATATGATTAAGTGCAGTTCATTATTTGAAATTAACTTTTTGGCATTGGACTAGTTACAACCATGCTCTAGTTTGTGGTAGATCGAGTATAATGTTGCACTTTAGCCCAAGGCCGACACAACACATGCACAATTTTTTTTGCATGGTCGACCAATTTAGATGTTGCCCATGCCCCATCATACAATTATTTTAGAGTCATGATTTTCCTTACTCTACATGATTTCTATTTAAGCACGAATTAATAAGTTTCATACAAAGCTAGAATAGGTAACATCATAGTTCATGGAACATGAACATCAAATCATTCCACACATAATACACATACCGATGTATGTAAAACACCCACAATCATATAGGATACATCTATGCTAAATTTTTCATAAGCATGTAGATGATTGTGTTGAGAGATTTTTACCTCAACTAGTGATAATCTCAGATGCAATATTTATGAATCCACACCTCAATCTACGAACTAGGGTGGAATACCCTATTCAGTGTCGTCTTATCCAAACATTTTCTCTATTACAAAGCCAAGAACAATCATCAGAAAAATCATAGACGACCATGGTCGATGGTGGAAAATTACGGAAGGACACGGTTGATGGTTGTAATAATATTGGTCTAGGATCCCTTCTAGGGTTTACTCGAGATTCACTAAGGTGTCTAGACCCTCCAGGGGTCCATTAAAGCACATAGAAAGAGAGAGAGAGAGAGAGAGAGAGAGGAAGTGATGAGAGAGAGAGAGGGAGCAAGGAGGGAAACCATTAGGGCTTCACTCAAGTCAAAGGGAAGAGAGAGCTACCATAGGCTAAGTGTGGTAGGGAGGTTAGAGGGTGATGATCTGAAGTGGCATGAGGCTGCAGTGGTCACTGGTAATGGCGGTTGGTCAATAGAAAAGAAAAGGATAAAAGCAACATAGAGAAGACAACTTCAAATCATGGCCCGCTCGCTGACCAGCGGCCAATGTCTTATTGAGCAGCCTAAAAAAAATCAGGGACAATGGTTGTCTTGGCAGCAAGTGATGTTTGTGGAGGTGGAAGAAACATATAGAAAAACAGGGAATTCAAGCTGAAACAGGGAAGCCTCTATTCAGCAAAATTCTGGTGACTTGCCTACTTGAACCGAACTAATGGCAACAGCCTAGGAACTGGAGAAAGGAAGGAGAAGAAGAGTTAAAGGTCATTATCTTGACTCCAGCAAGGATTGACAGGAACTTGGCCAACATCCATATGGAAATCCTAAGGAAATCTTTGCAAAAACTTGAAATCAACAACTACCAAAGGGCTTCTCGATAGTGCAATGCACAAAAGAGGAGAGGGGTTCTTTTATAGAGGAGCTCTAGGCTCTACTTGAATCTGGTGGCCCTAGGGTTCCCTGTTTCAATCGAAAATGGGGAAGATGAAGACTCCTATTGGGAGGCTTCCTCCTTGCCATATGCACAAGGCGTATGTGAGCAGCCCAATGGCCGGTCCAAGCTGAACCAAGGCCCCCACTTCTCCGCAAAAAAGGGGGGTGGGGGGTTGGGGTTCTCACAGTATACACCAGAAAAAGGAAGAAGAAGAAGAGTTAAAGGTTATTGCTTCGACTTCAGTGAGGTATTGATAGGAACTTGGTGAAGATCATGTGGAAATCCTAAGGAAATCCTTGCGAAAACTCATCATCGAATCAGAAAAAGGAAGGAGAAGAAGAGTTAAGATCATTACCTCAACTCCGATGAGGTATTGATAGGAATTGGGCGAAGATCCATACGGAAATCCTAAAGAAATCTCTACAAAAACTCAAAATCGATGACTACTGAAGGGCTTCTTGATGGTGGGATGCACAAAAGAGGAGAGGGGGTGTTCTTTTATAGAGGAGCACTAGGGCTCCACTCCAATCCGGTGGCCCTAGGGTTCCCTGCCATACATGCAAGGCATGTGTGAGTGGCCTGATGGCTGATCCATGCTCAACCAGGCACAACCCTTCCCACCCCCCTCCTCCCCCGCCCCACCACCACCACCACCACCACCAGCACCACACATGCGCACGCGTGTGCACACACAAAAAAAGGGTTCTTACAGTATATACTTTTTCTTTTGTGTAACTTATCTGCGTGATGATCTGAAGTGGCGTGAGGCTGCAGTGATCACTGGTGATGGCGGTTGGTCAATAGAAAAGAAAAGGAGAAAAGCAACACAGAGAAGACAACTTCAAATCATGGCCCGCTCGCTGACCAGTGGCCAATGTCTTATCGAGCAGCCTCAAAGAAATCAGGGACAATGGTTGTCTTGGCAGCAAGTGATGTTTGTGGAGGTGGAAGAAACATATAGAAAAACAGGGAATTCAAGCTGAAACAGGGAAGCCTCTATTCAGCAAAATTCTGGTGACTTGCCTACTTGAATCGAACTAATGGCAACAGCCTAAGAACTGGAGAAAGGAAGGAGAAGAAGAGTTAGAGGTCATTACCTTGACTCCAGCAAGGATTGACAGGAACTTGGCCCACATCCATATGGAAATCCTAAGGAAATCTCTGCAAAAACTTGAAATCAACAACTACCAAAGGGCTTCTCGATAGTGCAATGCACAGAAGAGGAGAGGGGTTCTTTTATAGAGGAGCTCTAGGGCTCTACTTGAATCCGATGGTCCTAGGGTTCCTGTTTCAATCGAAAATGGGGAAGATGAAGACTCCTATCGGGAGGCTTCCTCCTTACCATATGCACAAGGCGTATGTGAGCAGCCCAATGGCCGGTCCAAGCTGAACCAAGGCCCCCCACTTCTCCGCAAAAAAGGGGGGTGGGGGGGTTGGGGTTCTCACAGTATACATCGGAAAAAGGAGGAAGAAGAAGAGTTAAAGGTCATTACTTCGACTTCAGTGAGGTATTGATAGGAACTTGGCGAAGATCCATGTGGAAATCCTAAGGAAATCCTTGTGAAAACTCATCATCGAACCAGAAAAAGGAAGGAGAAGAAGAGTTAAGATCATTACCTCAACTCCGATGAGGTATTGATAGGAACTGGGTGAAGATCCATATGGAAATCCTAAGGAAATCTCTACAAAAACTCGAAATCGATGACTACCGAAGGGCTTCTTGATGGTGGGACGCACAAAAGAGGAGAGGGGGTCTTCTTTTATAGAGAAGCACTAGGGCTCCACTCCAATCCGGTGGCCCTAGGGTTCCCTGCCATACATGCAAGGCATGTGTGAGTAGCCTGATGGCTGATTCATGCTGAACCAGGCACAGCCCTTCCCACCCCCATCCTCCCCACCCCACCACCACCACCACCAGCACCACACACGCGCACGCGTGTGCACACACAAAAAAGGGGTTCTTACAGTATATACTTTTTCTTTTGTGTAACTTATCTGCGTGTGTACACCCACTTTTATCTTTATAGCTAGTTTACATAGCTAATACTTGTTCATAAACCATGAAAGAGTCATGCTAATTCCTGCAAGTCTGATAGGGAGGTCAGGGGAAGTTGGTTAAGATGGTTAACTCTATATAATTGTATAATGTGCTTACTCCATTGTGTGAGTATGATATGCAAGGGGCTAGAGGCTATTTTGGATGGATATTATCAAACTATTTTCTTAGTCAGTGAAGTATTACATCACTTCAACAATTCCTCTGGTCATAATCAAGGTATGTTGCAGTTCTTGCAGGGTGTGAAATTTTTCAGCTTTCTAGCTAATTTGGTCAACAGGAACTGCACCTGATATTTAAATGATCTGTTTGCATGGTGAGGTTTTAAGTTGTCTGAGTAACTTTTGTATCAAGTTTGTTTGGTTCAACAGATTCTTGTTATTTGTCCCTTATATATGATCATAATTGCTGATTGTTCGGCAGTTCTGGTCATGTTTGCTCTGTTCTAGAACAGAAAAAGAAGGGGATTATCAGTTCAATCAAATTTATCCATTCTGTAGTAGTTCTGTAAGGCATTTCCAATGCCTACAGATCCTTGATGTTTTTCTCCTGAGGTCTGTTGTGATTAATATCAGGTGTTCAGCAGTATTTATTTTTCACCACGTTTGTGTTTCACTCTTGAGAAAAACATGTGATGAACTGTCATAACCTGCCTTAAGCTGCTCTATCTCCAAACAGTTGAAAATAACATGCAGTAGATATCCTTGTGCTTCTTCTTGAAAGTGGTTTATGACCAGGCAGCAGGTTGAATGCTGCAACTTGGCTGGATGAGAATACTCGTACACCCATCAGTGCATGATGCTTGTCCTCCTTGTTAGCTGAATCCCGATTGCTTATGTTATATGACTAGATTTCTGACATACGGGGAGCTAGTTGTGTAAGTTTTACACCTCAAAATTGGAGTGACCCAAAGTCACCCCTAAGTAGGGCTGTTTTAAATAAGATGTCTCATGGTTTCATATTTATCTTTTTGCTCAATTTGATCTTTTGGAATGGAGGTAATAGGGTTGTTTGCTGTTTACATAATGTAGTTCCATAACTGGTGTATGATAACTGAAAATGATATTTTGTTGTAAATATGTATTCCTATATGGCATGAATTTGTCATCAAAGACTGCTGTTGTATTTAATTTAATAGATATCAGGTTGGTCACTGCTTACATGTAGTAACACTGCAGACTTTGGTTCAGGTGTCTAATGGGCAGTTATAGTAATGGCTGACCTTGGAAATTGTTGGCTTGATGTCAACCATCACCACTAGGGCATGTTGTATAAACTTTTTACTTATTTATTGCTGGACCCTTATGGGCTTATGCAGATACAAGAAAGATATTTGAAGTGATTTGTACTTTTCTTGATGCCAATGTTGCTGTATTCCTCCTTTTTTCAAGGCTAGAAATGTTGGTTACTTACTGGTTGATTCACTAAGTTACTCATAAACCATAGTATGCTTTTTATCTGGATGAATCTCTTATTTTTTATGCACTGGTTTGTCTATTTTCTACTGCAATCCATAGAATGAATCAATGTTTTTCCAAATTTCCAGCTTGAAATTAAAGTTGTGTTGCAAATAACCATATGTTGACCTATTTGTACAGAAGGAAACCATCAGTCGAGTCAAGAAGCTCCTGAAGTAGCTTGCACTGTAAGTAGCAGTACATTAAATGCATTAAGTATTATTTTTCTAGATTTTAGGCTTGATGTAGATCTTTGTTCAATTGGTTTTTCTATTTTCTGACTTTGCAAATGATGCATTTTTTTATTACCCTTTGATCTAAGCAGTGTTGTGCTGCATTTTCCATGGAGATGTATTGGTGTATTAAAAATTAGCTTCTTTTATGGAGATCTTTAAGTGATCACCACCTTATATACTGTTTTTATGACATCGTGTTTGTGCTGTTCTTGCTTGGGTGGTATTTCAAAGTTTTATTATTGGACTTGGTGAGACATAAGTATTTATATACTCATTCACATTCTTGTGAAGAATTGATCGGTCTGTTTTATGTTGACAATATGATTTCTTTGAAATGTAAGATTTGTACAAAGATTCTAAGTTTTGATATGTTAGATAATACATTTTATATTTGAATGCTAAGCAAATGACACGGATAAATTGATTTGTTGCAAAGAAAGTTTTATTGCTGTGTTATCAGAATCTAGAAGTGACAGTACTTTCATATTAGCATGCATGGGCTAAGCTGCCCGTGGACCTGTGTAGCAATGCAGTTAAACGCAAATACTCTCACAAGCTTATGGTAACAAGGAGCATGTTCACATATTTGCAACTTTGACATAGATAATTTCCAACGTTAAGTTGTCCATGCTACATCTGTGAATGAGGAATGGAAGTCTTTGTCAATCTCACTCTTTCTCTGGTTGTCCTTCATGTCCAAACAGAATCTCTTCATGACCCCAATTTTAAACTGTATCTATGGGAGAGTGGTTTTGTATCTGTTGTCGTAAAGAAGTGCAGAAAACTTCCATCTTAATATTGGATTATAGAGGGTATAATTTTATAATTTTGTTCACATAATGATATCTGTTTATTTTTTGATTTTGATGCCCCCTTTTCATGGTCTAAACTGGGTTGGTTATGTAATACTGATATTGCACATTGCAGAATAGAAAGTCAATTGTTGCCTCTTGCGTAAACAAGTGTTATTGGAACTCTAGCCAATGAAAGATTGTGCTCATCATGGATTGTGCTACTTTCTCCACATTTGATCGGCATCGCTTAATGGCAGAAATCGTACATTATTTCCCCTTCTAGAGTTTTGTTTGAAGTTCTGATTCTTGTTGCAGGGTCAAAGATATCTTTATCTTAACTTAAAATGATATTATTTGTGGAGTTCTGCAATTAACCAAATATTTCTGAATAGATAGACAGCAAGGCTGATAGACACAGCTTTTCAATTCAGAAGTTATATTGTAAGAGGCTTACCAAAAAAATTTGCTAGTTAACTAGAAAATTTTCATTCCACTCACATTTAAGGGTTGCAGTAAATTATCTAATAAAATTCAATTTATTGTCCACAATAAGGATTTCTCACGTTCAATGCTTTTCATATGTAAATATCATTTAGCATACAGGGAGAAAGGGTGGCTAGAGTGTTGGTGAACCTATAATTCATGTTATAGGCTTGATGTCCAGATCTAGAAAATGTGTAATCTGACAACTGTTGTGAAGGTGTTTAAAAATATTTTTCAAGGTTTATAGGATATGCAAGGTCCTGGGATGTAAAGAACAATAGAGAAAGATAGAGAGAGAGAGAGGGAGAGAGAGAGGCTGTATGTGGGTGCACTGACTTGATTTGGTTAGGCTCCCAATGTATGTATTTATGCTAGAGAACTAGGTGTAGTACGACTAGTACAATACAAGCCCTGTACTATACTATAGTACTAGTACAATACAAGCCCTATAGTACAGTGTAGTATGACTAGTACCATACAAGCCCAGCCCACTAACTAATGATACATGTTTTTCATAAGGTCTCTAACACTCCCCTTCAAGCTGGAGCATAGATGTTAATCATGCCCAACTTGTTATAAAATGTTGTCAATCCTATTTCGGTTTAGAGCCTTAGTAAAAATATCTGGTAGTTGTTCTCCAGTTCTCACATGTTTGGTAGAGATAAGGCTTTGCTTGATCATCTCGCGTACAAAGTGACAATCAGCTTCCATATGCTTTGTCCTTTCATGAAACACAAGGTTAGAAGCAATGTGTATTGCTGCCTGATTGTCACACCACAGTCTCATAAGCACAGTACTTTTGCAACCAAGCTCGTCAAGCAAATGATGAACCCATATCAACTCACATGTGAGTTGTGTCATAGCTCGATACTCTAACTCTGCACTAGATCGAGCTACCATAGTTTGCTTCTTACTTCTTCAGGAAATTAGATTATCACCAGCAAAAACATGATCACCCGAAGTGGATCTTCGGTCTATGGTATAACCTGCCCAATCAGCATTGGAGAAGTTCTCTATTTCATAGTAGCCATGATTCCTGTTGGTGCAAAAATCCGTTTGCGCCGGAGAAACTGGAGTCGAGGGAGTCGCGGTCGCCGTCGGGACCTGCAAAAGAAGTCTAAACCGGAGGTGGGGTTGCTCCGGCAAGACCCTTCGACGCTCAAGTCAGTTCTCTGCCTCAACAAGAATGGAGTGCTCGAACGGAAATTTTAGCAGAGTTTTTAGGTAATAACGAGAGCTTATAGAATAACGTATCTGGGGTCCCCCTTTTTATAGGGGGAGGGTTCAACAGACTGATAGCGACGTTCATAACCGTCTGGTAGTGGACCGCCCACAGTCAGGAGGAATTTGTTGCGAAGAGTAGTGGAGTGGACCCGTGACCCTCACTGTAGCGCGCCACGTGGAGTCTGCCGCAGGGAGTGGAGCGGCGTCCGTTGTCGCGACTTGCCAGAGGATGGAAGAATCGCGCAGTATCCGTTACAGAAGGTGGAGCAGGATCGTGGGCATCATAGCGGTCTGTCAGGGAATAGTGGAGCCGCGCGGGATCCGTCGCAGGAGGTGGAGCAGGATCGTGGTGGTTTGCTGTGTCGCGCCTGGGAGTGCAGATCCGTCGGCTGAAGTTCGGCAACGGTCGGAGCTGGTGACGGAGTCTGGCTCCCGTAGGAGTCCGGGCGGAGTCCTTGCGATTGAAGTCGTGGGCGGAGCCCGGCTCCCGTAGGAGTCCGGGCGGAGTCCTCTTTGCGGTTGAAGTCGTGGGCGGAGCTCGGCTCCCGTAGGAGTCCGGGCGGAGTCCTTCTTGCGATTGAAGTCGTGGGCGGAGCCCGGCTCCCGTAGGAGTCCGGGCGGAGTCCTCCTGCAATTAAAGTCAGGTGCGAAGTCCGGCTCCCGTAGGAGTCCGGACGGAGCTTACCGATAGTTGAAGTTGGCGACGGAGCCTAGCTCCTGTAGGAGTCCGGGCGGAGTCCTCCTTGCGGTTGAAGTCGTGGGCGGAGCCCGGCTCCCGTAGGAGTCCGGGCGGAGTCCTCCTGCAATTAAAGTCAGGTGCGAAGTCCGACTCCCGTAGGAGTCCGGACGGAGCTTACCGACGGTTGAAGTTGGCGACGGAGTCCGGCTCCCGTAGGAGTCCGGGCGGAGTCCTCCTTGCGGTTGAAGTCGCAGGCAGAGCCCGGCTCCCGTAGGAGTCCGGGCGGAGTCCTCCTGCAATTAAAGTCAGGTGTGAAGTTCGGCTCCCGTAGGAGCCCGGACGGAGCTTACCGGCAGTTGAAGTTGGCGATGGAGCGCTGCTCCCATAGGAGTCCGGGCGGAGTCCTCCTTGCGGTTGAAGTCATGGGCGGAGCCCGGCTCCCGTAGGAGTCCGGGCGGAGTCCTCCTGCAATTAAAGTCAGGTGCGAAGTCCGGCTCCTGTAGGAGTCCGGACGGAGCTTACCGACGGTTGAAGTTGGCGACGGAGCCCGGCTCCCATAGGAGTCCGGGCGGAGTCCTCCTTGCGGTTGAAGTTGTGGGCGGAGCCCGGCTCTCGTAGGAGTCCGGGCGGAATCCTCCTACAATTAAAGTCAGGTGCGAAGTCTGGCTCCCGTAGGAGTCCGGACGGAGCTTACCGACAGTTGAAGTTGGCGACGGAGCCCGGCTCCCGTAGGAGTCCGGGCGGAGTCCTCGCGATTGAAGTCGTGGGCGGAGCCCGGCTCCCGTAGGAGTCCGGACGGAGTCTTCCTGCAATTAAAGTCAGGTGTGAAGTCCGGCTCCCGTAGGAGTCCGGACGGAGCTTACCGGCAGTTGAAGTTGGCGACGGAGCCCGGCTCCCGTAGGAGTCCGGGCGGAGTCCTCCTGCAATTAAAGTCAGGTGTGAAGTCCGGCTCCCGTAGGAGTCCGGACGGAGCTTACCGGCAGTTGAAGTTGGCGACAGAGCCCGGCTCCCGTAGGAGTCCGGACGGAGTCCTCCTTGCGGTTGAAGTCGTGGGCGGAGCCCGGCTCCCGTAGGAGTCCGGGCGGAGTCCCTGCAATTAAATTCAGGTGTGAAGTCCGGCTCCCGTAGGAGTCCGGACGGAGCTTATCGGCAGTTGAAGTTGGCGACGGAGTCCGGCTCTCGTAGGAGTCCGGGCGGAGTCCTCCTTGCGGTTGAAGTCGTGGGCGGAGCCCGGCTCCCGTAGGAGTCCGGGAGGAGTCCTCCTGCAATTAAAGTCTGGTGCGAAGTCCGGCTCCCGTAGGAGCCCGGACGGAGCTTACCTGCAGTTGAAGTTGGCGACGGAGCGCGGCTCTCATAGGAGTCCGGGCGGAGTCCTCCTTGCGGTTGAAGTCGTGGGCGGAGCCCGGCTCCCGTAGGAGTCCGGGCGGAGTCCTCCTTGCGGTTGAAGTCGTGGGCAGAGCCCGCAAGGGTTTATCCCGCTGAGAACTTCGGCCGTGGGTATTTTATACCCAACACCAGTCCCCCTACTTCCGATTCGAATTTCGAGCGAAGGAAGTACAGAGAGATTGGCATAGCCGAAGTTGTCCCCTCGAATCCTGCGCACGACCGCCCCCAGATATTTTGGCATTAAATGTACGCGTGCTGGAGTCTTTTCGAATCGGGGCGATAGGAGGGGACCCTTCGAAATTCCCGCCGGTACACTGGCCCAGGTACGGCGCCATAATGGCTCTGCCAAGAGAAGGTGGCCAGAAAATTTTCGGAGCTCGACCTCGGCTTCCTAGGTGAGGAGTCCGAAGACGAGGCCGGTCCCTCGCCTGCTACCATTGCTATCGCAGCCCCCTTGCCGGGGACGCCGAGTTCTCCAACTCCCGCCCCTGAGGTCTGAGACCTCCGACTTTGTATTTTTATTTCATCGCAATTTTTTTCTCTTTTTTGTCTTCAAGAATCATCCAATCAATAAAGTTGAATTTCTTGTCGTGGATGGCTTCTCCTCCCTCCCCTTCTTCTCTCTGCTTTTCTTCCTGCGATGAGTCGTGTTTTGACGCTTTTGCCTTCCGATGGCAGTGTCCTGCAGTAGCACTTCCCCTGCCCCTGGGGATCCCGCTAAAGTCGACGATCCAGCGGCTGAAGAAGGAAGTCCTTCACTTGACAAAGAAGTCAAAGAAGATGGAAGGCGAGCTTCGCAGATTGAGAGGTCATTCTGAAGCCACCGCGGAGGCCACCCGCTTTCGGAATCTTCACGTGAAGGGGATCATGGAGTATAGCCGGAGGAAGGCGGATTTCGCGAAGGAGCTCGCGGAATGCAAGAAGAGCGCCAGCGACCGAATTTGGGCTCAAGCCGCCAAGATCAGCGCCCTTAAGGTGGAACTGTCAGCTGCGATGGAGAAGATCGGCCAGCTGGGAGGAAGTTCGTCCCGGCTCTTGGCTCGGGCCGACGGCGACCAGGGGTGGTCGAAGAAGGTCTGCGACCTTCAGCAGCAGCTTCAGGACGCCGAGGTGAGCTACGATGTGCATCGGGCCAGCTGGCGCAGGCAGGTAGAGGAATATAAAGGGAGACTCAGGGCGGCGACCGACGAAGTCGCCCGTCTTCAGAGGTAGCTGGCTGACAGGGCTCAGCTTCCGCCCGGGATTCTGACGAGCTCCAGTCCCTACGGGGAACCGTTGAAGGGATTTCTGTCGCCCTCGGGGAAAAGACAGCTGAGCTGCAACAACTGAAGATCCAACTGGCATACGAGTAGCGGGCCGTTACGGACGCGGAGGCGGAATCTGAGATCCTGAGAAAGAGGCGTCGAGAGGCGGAGACCGAGAGCCAGCGACTTCGTCGGGCGCTCCAGGATGCGCTGCAGAGAAGGAGAGAGCTAGAAGAAGAAATTGAGAATCTAAGGCAGTCCTGGATGAAGGGTGGAGCAGATAATTCTAGGTCGGAGGGAGCAGAGCTTCCCTAGGGCTCTTTTCGTCCTTCTGTCTTTTCATATATATACTTTCTCTTTTGTTGTTTCGTCCCGCTTTTGTCGTTTTGCTTTTCTTTCCTCGGCCTTCCGGGCTTTGTAGTGTGTATTTCGGAAATGGAATGAAAAGGGGATTTTGTGTTACCTCGTCCGCGCGTTGTATTAAATTGTCGTCCGTCGAACTTTTCTTGTCGTTCGACTTGTCTGATGTTGACGTCGTTGGGAGGCGCCCAGTTGTCGATACGTTGGCTTGCCTTCCTCGTCGTTCGTGGCCGTAAGCTCGAGCTTGGCGGTCCGAACTCCGCATTACTTCGGGGACGTCGCTGTCTTCTTGACTTGTGTCGAGGGTCTTCTCAGAGGCCGGGGGTGTTTGGTAGGAACTCCCCGTCTTTGTTGAGACGAGGTTCTTTAGGTCTTTGGTGTGGTTCGTCCTTCATCTGTTTCCGTCGTCGCTCGTCGCTCTTCGTCTTTAATTTCTCTCCTCTTTCCAGAGTGAGGGTCCTCCCCTCGCTTTTGCGGGGTTGCACAGGAGTGTGGGGGTGCCGCTGAGGGGCCTTGTCCCTTCACCCGATCTTATCGGGCGGCCGGGTTTCTCACCATCAGGATGAGGTTCTCCTCCCGTTCCCGCGGGGGCACGTAAGGGCCATCGCCAGGGTCTCTCCCCCCAATCCGGTCTAAAAGAACCGGACCTTCGACTTTGCTCATGGCTGTGGGGGCACGTTAGGGCGCTGTAGGGCCTCTCCCCCCATCCGGTCTAAAAGAACCGGGCCTTTGACTTTGCTCATGTCAGGACGAGGTTCTCCTCCTGTTCCTGACATGGCTGTGGGGGCACGTTAGGGCGTTGTAAGGCCTCTCCCCCATCCGGTCTAAAGGAACCGGGCCTTCGACTTTGCTCATGTCAGGACGAGGTTCTCCTCCTGTTCCTGACATGGCTGTGGGGGCACGTTAGGGCATTGTAAGGCCTCTCCCTCCATCCGGTCTAAAGGAACGGGCCTTCGACTTTGCTCATGTCAGGATGAGATTCTCCTCTGTTCCTGACATGGCTGTGGGGGCATATTGGGGCGCTGTAAGGCCTCTCCCCCAATCCGATCTCGAGATAATCGGACTTTCATTTCAGGTATGTTAGGATGAGGTTCTCCCCCGTTCCTAACATAACTTTGTTTTAGGCGTTTGAAGGGGTTATACCCAGTCGTGACAAATCCATGCCAAATGGGAAGAGCATGTCAGGTAGAAAGGAATTTAGATTCAAGGTGAAATCGCAAGCGATACATTTACAGATTTCTCGAGTCCCACGGTTGCGGGAGGTCTGCTCCTCCTTGAGGCCCTCCAGCGATGGAGTCGATGGTTCCGATGGGAGGCCGATCTCCGGGCTGCTCCTCCCTTCTTGGCAGTTCAGGTTGCGGCAGGGCCCTTGGCCGATCTCCTCTACCCTCAGGCCGGCGTCGGATGAACCTGTCGAGTCGACCTCGCCGGATGAGCTCTTCGATCTCGTCTCGGAGCTGGATGCATTCCTCCGTGTCGTGGCCGTGGTCGCGGTGGTAGAGACAGAACTTGTTGGGATTGCGCTTCCCGGGGTGCGTGCGCATCCTCTCCGGCCTAGGGAGCTGCTCCCTGACCTCCATCAGTACCTGGGTCTTCGAGGCATTGAGGGGGGCGTAGTTGCGGAACCTTTCCGGTGGAGAACCTCGCCGAACCCCGCGATCCGGACTTCTCTGCCTGCGCACCCGGGGTGGAGTATGGGCACGCTTGTGCCCAGGAGGGGATCGAGAACGCGACCGGGCTTCTCTCGACCTTTTTTCGATTGCGGGTTTACTCGAGTCTCCCGCCTGCCGCTTTCTCGCTGTCTCTTCATCCTTCATTTTGAAGGCTTCTTCCGCTCGGGCGTATCCTTCAGCCCGAGCCAACAGATCAGCAAAATCCCTGGGGTACTTCTTCTCCAGAGAGAACAAAAGGTCATTCTTCTGAAGGCCACCCTTCAGGGCGGCCATTGCGACTGATTGGTCCAAGTTCCGGACCTCCAGCGCCGCGACGTTGAAACGGTTGATGTAGGCCCGAATGGACTCCCCTTCCCTCTGCTTGATATTGATGAGGGACTCCGAACCCTTCCGGGGGCGCCGGCTGCTGACAAAATGGGCCACAAATTGGTGGCTCATTTGATCGAAGGAAAAGATGGTACCCGGTTTCAGAGCCGAGTACCAGTTTCTCGCCGCTCCCTTCAAGGTGGATGGGAAGGCCCGACATAGAATGGCGTCGGGAGCGCCGTGAAGCAGCATCATCGTCCGGAAGGCTTCCAGATGATCAACCGGGTCCGAAGTCCCATCGTAGCTTTCGAACTGGGGGAGCTTGAAGTTTGGCGGGATCGGTTCCTGCATGATCATTTGAGAGAAGGGAGGGTCAGTACAAATATCCTCACCATAAGCGGGGGAGCATGGCGGAGGCATTCGATCCGCCGGTTCATCTCTTGGAGTCTCCGGTCCAGGAAATCCTCCCGACTTCGAGTCTCGAGGGTCCTATGGCAGAATGGGGGCAGGGATCTTCCAAGGGTGGAGTCGTGGTCCGATTGAGGGCTCTCCACCCTCGGGTTCGTTTTCCCAGGAAGGATGGGGCGGCTGGCCCAGGTGGCCCGTCCTGCCGTCGGATTCTGGTGTTCCGGGGACACCCTTTCCAGGCGTACTGATGCCTGCGGCTGCTGCTGCTGCATAGCCTGCACAGCTTCTGTGAGGCCTCTGACCTGCTGCGCCAGCAGGTCAAACTGCTCCGCGCCGATCGTCGTCGTCGTCGTCGGAGGAGGTTGAGAAACAGGAGGGGAGGCCGAAGCCTGAGATCTGGCCGCGGAGGCCGTGGACCGTCGCGTGGATGCCTTGCGGGGAGGCATCAAGCAAGGACCAAGTGGAGAAAGGAGGGGGGAGGGGACGCTGGAAGAGATGCCCGGGGGCGGTCCCGTTGAGCGCTCCTTTAAGAACAAGGATACTGCGAAGACACAGGGCCCTTCCTCTAGCGCCAATCCTGTTGGTGCAAAAATCCGCTTGCGCCGGAGAAACTGGAGTCGAGGGAGTCGCGGTCGCCGCCGGGACCTGCAAAAGAAGTCTAAACTGGAGGTGGGGTTGCTCTGGCAAGACCCTCCGATGCTCAAGTCAGTTCTCTGCCTCAACAAGAATGGAGTGTTCGAACGAAAATTTTAGCAGAGTTTTTAGGTAATAATGAGAGCTTATAGAATAACGTATCTGGGGTCCCCCTTTTTATAGGGGGAGGGCTCAACAGACTGATAGCGACGTTCATAACCGTCTGGTAGTGGGCCGCCACAGTCAGGAGGAATTTGTTGCGAGTAGTGGAGTGGACCCGTGGCCCTCACTGTAGCGCGCCACGTGGAGTCTGCTGCAGGGAGTGGAGCGGCGTCCGTTGTCGCGACTTGCCAGAGAATGGAAGAATCGCGCAGTATCCGTTACAGAAGATGGAGTAGGATCGTGGGCATCATAGCGGTCTGCCAGGGAATAGTGGAGCCGCGCGGGATCCGTCGCAGGTGGAGCAGGATCGTGGTGGTTGCTGTGTCGCGCCTGGGAGTGCAGATCCGTCGGCTGAAGTTCGGCAACGGTCGGAGCTGGTGACAGAGTCTGGCTCCCGTAGGAGTCCGGGCGGAGTCCTTACGATTGAAGTCGTGGGCGGAGCCCGGCTCCTGTAGGAGTCCGGGCGGAGTCCTCCTTGCGGTTGAAGTCGTGGGCGGAGCCCGGCTCCCGTAGGAGTTCGGACGGAGTCCTTCTTGCGATTGAAGTCGTGGGCGGAGCCCGGCTCCCGTAGGAGTCCGGGCGGAGTCCTGCAATTAAAGTCAGGTGCGAAGTCCGGCTCATGTAGGAGTCCGGATGGAGCTTACCGACAGTTGAAGTTGGCGACGGAGCCCAGCTCCCGTAGGAGTCCGGGCGGAGTCCTCCTTGTGGTTGAAGTCGTGGGCGGAGCCCGGCTCCCGTAGGAGTTCGAGCGGAGTCCTCCTGCAATTAAAATCAGGTGCGAAGTCCGGCTCCCGTAGGAGTCCGGACGGAGCTTACCGACGGTTGAAGTTGGCGACGGAGCCCGGCTCCCGTAGGAGTTCGGGCGGAGTCCTCCTTGCGGTTAAAGTCGCGGGCGGAGCCCGGCTCCCGTAGGAGTCCGGGCGGAGTCCTCCTGCAATTAAAGTCAGGTGTGAAGTTCGGCTCCCGTAGGAGCCCGGACGGAGCTTACCGGCAGTTGAAGTTGGCGACGGAGCGTGGCTCCCGTAGGAGTCCGGGCGGAGTCCTTGCGGTTGAAGTCGTGGGCGGAGCCCGGCTCCCGTAGGAGTCCGGGCGGAGTCCTCCTGCAATTAAAGTCAGGTGCGAAGTCCGGCTCCCGTAGGAGTCCGGACGGAACTTACCGACAGTTGAAGTTGGCGACGGAGCTCGGCTCCCGTAGGAGTCCGGGCGGAGTCCTTGCGGTTGAAGTCGTGGGCGGAGCCCAGCTCCCGTAGGAGTCCGGGCGGAGTTCTCCTGCAATTAAAGTTAGGTGCGAAGTCCGGCTCCCGTAGGAGTCCGGACGGAGCTTACCGACAGTTGAAGTTGGCGACGGAGCCCGGCTCCCGTAGGAGTCCGGGCGGAGTCCTCCTTGCGGTTGAAGTCGTGGGCGGAGCCCGGCTCCCGTAGGAGTCCGGGCGGAGTCCTCCTGCAATTAAAGTCAGGTGTGAAGTCCGGCTCCCGTAGGAGTCCGGACGGAGCTTACCGGCAGTTGAAGTTGGCGACGGAGCCCGGCTCTCGTAGGAGTCCGGGCGGAGTCCTCCTTGCGGTTGAAGTCGTGGGCGGAGCCCGGCTCCCGTAGGAGTCCGGATGGAGTCCTCCTGCAGTTAAAGTCAGGTGTGAAGTCCGGCTCCCGTAGGAGTCCGGACGGAGCTTACCGGCAGTTGAAGTTGGCGACGGAGCCCGGCTCCCATAGGAGTCCGGGCGGAGTCCTCCTTGCGGTTGAAGTCGTGGGCGGAGCCCGGCTCCCGTAGGAGTCCGGGCGGAATCCTCCTGCAATTAAAGTCAGGTGCGAAGTCCGGCTCCCGTAGGAGTCCGGACGGAGCTTACCGACGGTTGAAGTTGGCGACGGAGCCCTGCTCCCGTAGGAGTCCGGGCGGAGTCCTCCTTACGGTTGAAGTCGTTGGCGGAGTCCGGCTCCCGTAGGAGTCCGGGCGGAGTCCTCCTGCAATTAAAGTCAGGTGCGAAGTCCGGCTCCCGTAGGAGTCCGGACGGAGCTTACTGACAGTTGAAGTTGGCGACGGAGCCCGGCTCCTGTAGGAGTTCGGGCGGAGTCCTTGCGGTTGAAGTCGTGGGCGGAGCCCGGCTCCCGTAGGAGTCCGGGTGGAGTCCTCCTGCAATTAAAGTCAGGTGTGAAGTTCGGCTCCCGTAGGAGTCCGGACGGAGCTTACCGGCAGTTGAAGTTGGCGACGGAGCCCGGCTCCCGTAGGAGTCCGGGCGGAGTCCTCTTTGCGGTTGAAGTCGTGTGCGGAGCCCGGCTCCCGTAGGAGTCCGGGCGGAGTCCTCCTGCAATTAAAGTCAGGTGTGAAGTCCGGCTCCCGTAGGAGTCCAGACGGAGCTTACCGGCAGTTGAAGTTGGCGACGGAGCCCGGCTCCCGTAGGAGTCCGGGCGGAGTCCTCCTTGCGATTGAAGTCGTGGGCGGAGCCCGGCTCCCGTAGGAGTCCGGGCGGAGTCCTCCTGCAATTAAAGTCAGGTGCGAAGTCCGGCTCCCGTAGGAGCCCGGACGGAGCTTACCGGCAGTTGAAGTTGGCGACGGAGTGCGGCTTCCGTAGGAGTCCGGGCGGAGTCCTTGCGGTTGAAGTCGTGGGCAGAGTCCGGCTCCCGTAGGAGTCCGGGCGGAGTCCTCCTTGCGGTTGAATCGTGGGCGGAGCCCGCAAGGGTTAATCCCGCTGAGAACTTCGGCCGTGGGTATTGTTTACCCAACAATTTCTATTCAAGATACCATGCCCTGGTGCTCCATTTAGATATTTTAATATATGCAGAATTGCCTCCAGTGAGTGGTTCGAGGAGAAGACATAAACTAGCTGACCATGCTCACAGAAAAGATAATGTCAAGACGAGTCACTCTGAGATAATTAAGCTTATCGACCAACTTTCTATATCTCTCTGGGTCTTGGAGAACTTCCCTATCATCTGCCATGAGCTTCACATTAGGTATCTGGGAGTTTCATAGGGTTTAGCTCCCAACATACTGCTCTCCTTAAGTAAATCTAGGATATACTTTCTTTGTGAAATGAAGATACCCTTCTTGCTTCGGGCAACCTTAATTCCCAAGAAATACTTTAGAGTATTTAGATCTCTTGTTTGAAATTATGTTTGGAGGAAAGACTTGAGATCACTGATGCCAGTACCATCACTTCCTGTAATTACAATATCATCCATCACAATAAGCATAATACAACCGCCACTTGACTGCCGATAAAAGATCGAATGATCAAATTACTCCGCTGTAATCCAAACTGCAAAACTGCTTGACTAAAGTGGCCAAACCATACTTGTGGGATTGTTTTAGCCCATACAATAACTTTTTGAGTTTGCATACTTTCCCACTCTATCCTTAAGCAACAAAGCCTGACAGTTGCTCCATATAAACTTCCTCTTGTAAGTCCCCATATAAGAATACATTCTTGACATCTAACTGATACAGTGGCCATTGATGAGTAGCTGCAAGTGAAATAAATAGTCTAACAGAAGCAAGTTTAGTAATAAGAGAAAAAATGTCAGAATAATCTACCCCATACACTTAGCATAGCCTTTGGCAACTAGACAAGCCTTCAAACGAGCAGTAGAATCATCAAGATTAACTTTCACAGTATAAACCCACTTACATCCAATAGCCTTTTTACCACTGGATAAAGAAACTAGATCCCAAGTCTGATTTTGCTGAAGTGCAGTATCTCCTCAACCATGACTGTATGCCATCCAGCATGGGATAGTGCCTCAGTGATACTAGTAGGAGCCGTCAGGGAATCAAGAGAAGCCACAAAAGACTAAACTGACAGAGACGAGTGATTGTAAGAGACAAATGAAGAAATGGGTAGGTACAACTAAGCTTACTTTTATGAAGAGCTATGGAAAGGTGAAGAGTAGGGTCTAAGGGAGGACCTTCAGGTTCTGGATCTGGTGAAGGATCTTCAGGATCTGGAGGCAAAGAGGAGTCAGGTGGTGACAGAGGGTCAGAAGCCTCAATAGGTGCCATAGTCATTTGCCGACGAGTGTAGTGGTGAGGAAGAGGAGCAATCATAGGTGGATGGGACCGGATAGGTTCAGTGTCTGCAAGAGTTAACGATGAAGAAGAGAAGTGGGAGAAGATTGAATTTTATACACAAAAAACTCATCATCAGTATTAGAAGAGAGAGATGAAATAGAAAAAAAGGACTAGATTCAAAGAAGATAACATCTGTAGAAGCAAGATATCGACCCAAATCAGGAGAATAATAATGATACCCTTTCTGATGATAAGAGTACCCCAAAAAGATACACTTGAGTGATCATGAATCTAACTTGGAAACTTGTGGGCGAACATCCTAGACAAAACAAGTACAATCAAAATTCTAGGATGCAAAGAAAATAAAGGATGAGAAGAAAATAAGATAGAATAAGGGACTTAACCAGAGAGAACAGAAGAAGGTGGATAATAGGCTGTGGAAACAGCATCAGCCCAAAATTGTTTAGCAACTTTCATATGAAATAGAAATGCTCGAGCTACTTCCAATAAGTGTCTGTTTTTCCTTTCAGCAACCTCATTTTGTTGGGGTGTAGCAACACAAGATGACTGATGTATAATACCATGTTCTATCATATATGAGGTAAAAGCATTCGAGAAATACTCTTTGGCATTATCACTACGTAGAGTGCACACAGTAACATTGAACCGAGTTTTGATTTCAGCACAAAGGCATAGAATAAAGAAAACAAGTCAGATCGATTTTTCATTAAATAAAGCCAAGTAACTCTTGAAAAATCATCGACAAAAGTAACAAAGTATCTAAAACCAGACTTGGACTCGATTGGACAAAGTCCCTAGACATTAGAGTGAACAATTTCAAAAGGGGATGCAGTCAGTTTATTAGCTCTAAGAAAATGAGGGACTCTCTGGTGTTTAGCAAACTGACAAGACTCACACTCAAAAGTTGAGACGCAACTTAAACTAGGACATAACTTCTTCAGAGCATTCAAGGAAGGGTGAGCCAAATGATAGTGGAGATGAAAAGGAAAAATAGCACTCAAGCATGCAACTGATTGTGGCACAAAATCAGACATGTTCTTAAGAACGTACAGCCCATTGGACTCACGACATCTACCAATAATCCTCTTCGTCCCAAGATCCTGAAATAGATAATATTTAGTGAAGAAGTGAACACTACAGTTGAGAGCATGAGTAATCTTACTAATAGATAACAAGTTGAAAGGAAATTAAGGTAAGCATAAATAGAACTGAAGCAAAGAGAAGGTATAGGGCAAGTAGTACTACTCCTAATAACTGGAGCGGAAGAACCATTAGCAAGTGTAACACTAGGTAAAGTAGAGGAAGGCTGAAATGAAGATGGCACCATAATATCTATGGGTAGGTTAGGTTCAATTTTGACGAGATTAGAAACCCCACTACGAACTAACAAACCTAGGGATAGGGATCCAATTGTGGCGAGGTTGAAAATCCCATTATGGGTCAATTAGCCGAATCACCACCTGGGGAGGCTACTTCAAGGATACAGAAATCAACTTTAAGCTTTAGGAATCCACCTAAAGGAAGAAGAACACAAAGTAGAACTTTGCAAAGAAAAAATTGTATTATAAATCTGAATGAATAAACAAGAGCATAAGAGGTCTATTTATAGGCTTCAACTTAAGACATAATCCAACTAGAACTAGAAATCCTAAACTAAAATAATTAAGACTTAAAATAAAATATCTAATAATAATTAAACCTAAACAAAATAAGACTAGGAAAATATGATCAGAATTCCTAGCTGAATTGCTTGCTTTTCCTCCAAGTTTTTGTCGCTATTTCTTTTCCTACTTGGACATGGAATCCGGGTCGAGCTCCCCGAGTTGGACAAGACTTGTCCTCGAGTCTTGCCCTTCTTCTTCTTTGTCTTGTTCTTCATAATATGGAAATAAATCAGCAACATTGAAGGTGGCAGAAACTCCATAGTCTCCTGGAAGTTCAATCTTATAAGCATTTCATCAATGTGCTTGCTCATCTTGAAAGGACCATCAGCTCTTGGACTAAGCTTTGCATTAGCTCCTCGGGAAAATCTTTCTTTGCGCACATGAATCCAAACTAAATCACCTTCCTTGAATGCTGCAGGCTTTCGAAACTTATTTGCTGGCTGCTGATATTTGGCATTTTGCTTCTCAATCTGCTTTCTGACCTGCTCATGAAGCTTCTTAATCTCCTTAGCTCTCTCATCCGCATCAGCACTACATTGTTGCTTAGTTGCCTTAGGTACAAGCTCAAGAGGTGTAATTGGATTTCTACCATAAACTATCTCAAAAGGAGTTTTCTTTGTAGTTTGACTTGTTGATCGATTGTAGGCAAACTCCACCTGTGCTAGTAGCAGATCCTATTGGCGAATATTTTTGCCAATAAAACTCCTTAACAGATTTCCCAAGCTTCTATTGATTGCCTCGATTTGAGGATGAGCAATAGAGCTGAACTGAACTTGAGTACCCATCTTTTGTCACAAAGTCCTCCAAAAATGACTCAAACTTTAAGTCTCGATCAGACATAATTGTCTTAGGAACTCCATGTAAGCACACAATCTCTCTAAAATATAGGTCAGCAACTTGTGTAGCATCATAGGTCTTGTTGCATGGAATAAAATGAGTCATTTTAGAAAATCGATTCACAACTACCATCACAGAGTCTTTGTGCCTTTGTGTGTGTGGAAGTCCAACCACAAAATCCATGCTCATATCTTCCCAAGAAAATTTGAGAATGGGAAGGGATGTATATAGACCAGTATTTTGCCCTCACATTTTAGCTATGTGACATGTTCGGCAAAGCTGAATATGACGGACAACATCTCGCAGTAAGTGTGGCCAATAGAAATTTTCTTGTACTAGAGACAAGACCTTATCTCGTCCAAAATGGCCAGCTAATCCTCCATCATGAGCTTCCCAAATAATAGTGTCCCGTAATGAGCATTGAGGAATACATAGCTGATTTCCCTTGAAGAGAAACCCGTCCTTTTGCTAAAACTGCTGAAAAGGAGTGCTGGAAGTCAGATTCTAGATCTTGCCAAAATCAGGATCTTGTTCATACAACTTTTTTATGACTTCAAACCCAATAACTTTCAGATGTAAGGTAGAAAGTAGGGCTTGGTGTCGGCTTAAGGCATCAGCTATCTTATTTTGAACTTCGGACTTGTGCTTAAGGAGGAATGAATAGGCTTGAAGAAACTCAACCTATGCAGCATGGCGTTGATTAAGCTTTTGCTGAGAGCTTAAATGCTTCAAGGCCTCATGGTCTGAATACAAAATAAACTCCTTAGACTGCAAGTAATGGCTTCAATGTTCCAAAGCTCTTATGACCGCATAGAACTCCTTGTCATAAGTCGAATATTTCAGCTTTGCATCATTTAACTTCTCGTTGAAAAATGCTATTGGTCTTCCTTCTTGGCTAAGGATAGCACCAATGCCTACTCCAGAGCATCGCAATCCACCTCAAAGACTAAATCAAAATTCGGGAGTGCGAGTACCAGTGAGTTGGTGATTCTTCTCTTTAATTCTTCAAAGCATTTTTGTGCCTTAGTGTCCCATTCAAAATGATCTCGTTTAAGACACTCCGTGAGGGGGCAGCAATGGTACTGAAGTTCTTGATGAAGCGCCGATAAAATGAGGCCAATCTATGAAAGCTTCGAATGTCGTGGATAGATTTAGGAATTGGCCAATTGACAATAGCATTTATCTTGCTTTGATCCACCTCAATTCTTTGACTAGAGATGACATAACCCAGGAACACTACTCGGTTGGAAAGGAAATCGCACTTCTTCAAATTAGCAAAAAGTTTCTGCTCCCATAATACCTCAAAAATCTGTCGAAGGTGGTTCAAGTGCTCTTCTCGACTTTGACCGTACATCAAAATGTCATCAAAATAAACCACCACAAATTTACCAATAAAGAAACGAAATACTTGATTTATGAGGCGCATAAAAGTGCTCGGGGCATTGGAGAGGTCAAACGGAATGACCAACCACTCATAGGGACCATCTCGGGTTTTGAAGGTGGTCTTCCATTCATCATTCGGTCGTATTCTGATTTGATGGTATCTGCTTCTCAAATTGATCTTCGAAAAGACCTTTGCACTATGTAATTGATCTAGTAAGTCATCAAGCCGCGAAATAGAAAATTGATTCTTGATGGTGATCTTATTAATTGCTCGGCTATCAATGCACATGCTCCATGTCCCATCTTTCTTAGGAACTAATAAAGCAGGAACCGCATAAGGGCTAACACTCTCTCTGATCAAGCCTTTTTCCAAAAATTCATTAACTTGGCGTTCAAGCTCTTTATGTTCCTTAGGACTCATGCCACAGGATGGCTTGTTTGGAATAATAGCCCTGGGAAAAAAATCGATGGCATGCTGAATGTCTCTTATCGGAGGCAAACCATGGGGTATTTTTTCCGGATCCACATCAGAATATTCAGCAAGTAATGGTCTAACCTCTTCGGGTAGACTAGCAACTTCATTCTCTTGACAGATTAAAAGAAGGCATGCTATGTTTGACTCTCGATAGGCCTTCCCAAGTCCAAAATTAGCGATCAATGCACTGCGATCCTCCTGTCTCTTAGATCTTTCGTCGGGTTCCAAAGGAGTCAACTTAATGTTCACACCGTCCTTAATAAAAGAATAAGTGTTTCAATACCCATTGTGCATAGCTCTGTGGTCATACTGCCAAGGGCGTCGTGGGAGTAAATGGCAAGCGTCCATGGGGATCACATCACACCAAACCTCATCTCGGTATTTATGTCCAATAGAGAATTGCACAAGACACTGCTTAGTTACCTTCACTTCATTCTCTTTTCACAGCCATTGTAATCTATAGGGTTGAGGATGTGCTTTTGTGGGAAGTTTCAGTTTCTCCACCATGTAATTAGCAATAATGTTTTCATAGCTTCCCCCGTCGATGATCACCTTACATACCTTGCCCTTGGTTGTGCACCTTGTGTGGAAAATATTGTGACGAGGCCAGCTTTCATCTTCAGTCATCATGGCTGCATTAAGAGCACGTCGGATCATAAGAGATTCACCATCATCGGCAGGAACTTCTTCCTCATTGTTGTTGTCATATTTGGCCTCATCATCATTGCCTTCTTCATTTGATTCTTCTTTAACCAGTATAATAATTCTTCTGTTAGGGCAGTCAGCTGTAATGTGTCCAAATCCTTGACATTTAAAGTACTTTCTGGAGCTGTCATCGGTTCGGGTAGCATTGGTTTCCTTCGCATCTTTGTTATTGGTAGCCTTAGAAGAACTTGCTTTCGGAAAGACAGGGTTTGCTTTTGGGACAGCAGCCTTTGACCCCTGATTCCAGCGATTGGTGGCGGGTTTTTTTTGCTTCATTGTACGCTTCCTGGCTTGTTGTTTTTCCACCTTAATCGCGAGCTGAATAACATCACTTAGGTTGTAATAGGGCTGCAACTGCACAGTATCCGAAATATCCCAGTTTAATCCATCCAAGTAGCATGCAATCATCTGCTCCTCAGGCTCGTGAACATCACACTTCATGAAAAATTCCTCAAATGCCATGGTATATTCTTCCACGGTTAGTGATTTTGGTCGCAAGTTATGAAATTTAATAAAAATATCTTGACAATAATGGTCAGGAAGGAATTTACGTTTAAGCTCATGACGCATCTTGTCTCATGTTCAGATTTTTTTGCCCTCTCTTTCCCACTGCCTCTTGATGTTCTTGAGGCGTATTTCTTCAATTTTATTGCCATTAGTTTTACTCGTTTCTCGTCTGGGACATCTTTGAGTTCGAAAACTCAACCATGTTCAACCAATCAATGAAGTCATCGGGTTGGAGCTTTCCTTCAAATTCAGTGATCTCGATCTTGAAGTTCAGATCTCTATCTCGATTTCTGGCTCCTGGCCTACGTCCAGAGGGTTCACGGTCGCTGCTAGAGGAATCATCATAAAAAGGATTGTGCTCTTCCTCATCATTGCTTCCTTCTTGCTCGTCATTAGACACCCGTTGTCGTTCTCTCTGTTCATCATGTTGTTGCACTTTGGGACGTTGATTATTTCCTTGCACTATTTGCAGCACTTGCATAATTTGCTGCTATAACTATTGAATCTGTTGTTGCAATTCAGCAGGGTGGGGGTTGCGGGCAGCACGCTGAGGATTTCTTCATGGAGGCATGTTTGCAACCTTGAGCTTTGATATCAAATTTGAACCGTAATATCTATGGGTAGGTTATATTCAATTTTGGCAAGGTTAGAAACCCCACTATGAACCAACAAACCTAGGGATAGGGATCCAATTGTGGCGAGGTTGAAAGCCCTACTATGGATCAATTAGCCAAATCACCACCTTGGGAAGCTACTCTAAGGATATAGAAATCAACTCTAAGCTTTAGGAATCCATCTAAAGGAAGAGGAACACAAAGTAGAACTTTGCAAAGAAAAATTTGTATTATAAATCTGAATGAATAAACAAGAGCATAAGAGGCCTCAACTTAAGACATAATCCAACTAGAACTAGGAATCTTAAACTAAAATAATTAAGACTTAAAATAAAATACCTAATAGTAATTAAACCTAAACAAAATAGCACTAGGAAAATTGGACCAAAATGCCTAGCCGAATTGCTTGCTTTTCCTCCAAGTTTCAGTTGCTATTCCTTTTCCTACTTGGACACCGAATTCGTGTCAGAAGAGAGAATACCCATGTTTCTTGTCATATGATCTGTAACACTTGAATCAATGACCTCGATGCGTGAGGAAGAGGTGAGACAAACAGTAGGTTTATCTGACTAAACAAAGGTAGCAGCAGAAGAGGACCCGAAGCCCTGAGAAGCTTGGAATTGGGTATCTAGGCAAACTCATTAGCTGTCATAGTGACTGTTTTGACCCCTGAGTCTACTGAAGTAGGAGTAGGCAATATCCCATCTTGTGTGCTTCATTAGCAAATTTTTGACCCTTACCCTGAGACTGCATGGGCTTACTATTTAATTTCCAGCAGATCTGTTTGATATGTCCTTTGCCACAATAATAACAAGTACGTGGACCACCATTACCACAGCCCCCACCATTATCTTGGCCTCCTCTACCACCTCTAGTACCCATCCAACCTCCTTTACCGTCTCCAGAGCCGCCACAACTTCCACCATAGCTTACCAAGGCAGAAGCTTCATTGGATGATGACCTCTTGGAAATTTCTAGATGAGCACGTCGAAGATGAACATACACATCCTGAAGTGTGATTGGTTCTGAGCTGGTGAGCATGTGATCTTTTGCAGCACTATACTCAGGTCTCAACCCAGACAAGAAACTGACAACTACCAGTTGTTCACGTTGAGTAGCATCTGTCTCACATCAGCAGATATAGGATGCAGGGCATTCATCTCCTCGTACACTTGTTTGAATTCAGTAAAATATTCTTGTAGAGTTATCCTTCTGCTTTGAATGATGAAATTCCTGAGACACCTTACAGATGTAAGACAAGTTTTCTTTTTCAGAATAAATAAATTTCATATATTCCCATAGATCTTTGACAGTTTCACAATGAGAAAGAACATATTTTACTGATTTATCTAGAGTTTTCTCAATCATACCATAAAGCTGGTTGTCCTCCCACAGCCACTTGTCTCGCACAACAGACTCCTTAGTTTGGATCCGCTGTCCGGTGATCTTCCTTCTCTGCATCCATAAGAAACATCTTGATGGCTTTACACCATTCAACATAATGCTTTCCATCGAACTATTCATCTATAATTTTGACAGATGTCGAGATAACTTCAGGAGCAACTGTAGTTGATTTCTCTGACACTCCTGAATTCGCCTTTGATTTTTCAGTTTGAATTTTCTCTGCTCTTTGGTTTGTTATACCACAGACAACAAATGATATTCAGAATAGAAAGATTGAACCAGGAGGAATAAAATCAAAATAAAAATCGAATGAGCAAGAGAAAACGAAAGTCGAATCAGCAACCTCTGTATCATAAACTAAGTTCCAAATGATTTACCTCCTGTTTATAGCCAATAGAAACAGCAAACTCCCCCTTTTGATGGCAGCTTCACAACGAAGACAATAGCCAGCAAAGAATACCCAGATAGCAGCATCTCTCCCAGACTATCCTTCATCCAATTTCGCACTTTCTAGTACCAGCGGCACCTTCCTCTAACACCAGCGGCACTTGGGCTCAACTCTTCCAATGTGATTGCAGCTTTGGGCTCGATCCTGTCACAGGCTCCAGCTCTCCTAGGCTGCGAGCTTCAGATCAGGTCGCAACTCACTTGGATTGCGTTGTCAAGCATTCGTGAGTCACTTGGTCGCACAAGATTTCACCACCTAGTCACGCACTACAGGAGGAGGAAAGGGGATCTTAAAAGTCGATCAGCAGAGGTAGTTTTTTTTAATTTAGGGATTGATTGGAAATTTCAAAAAAAAAAAAAAAAGGGAATTAGGGATTGTGGGTTAGTTCAGAATCCTAGGCTCTGATACCATGTAATGAACAATAGAGAAGGAGAAAAAGAGAGAGAGAGAGAGAGCGGCTGTATGTGGGATGCACTAACTTGATTTGGTTAGGCTCCCCGTGTGTGTATTTATACTAGAGAACTAGGTGTGGTACAGTATTCTATGACTAGTGCCATCCAAGTCCTATAGTACAGTGTAGTACGACTAGTACAATACAAGTTTTGTAGTATACTGTAGTACTAGTACAATACAAACCCTGCAGTACAGTGTAGTATGACTAGTACAATACAAGCCCAGCCCACTAACTAATGATACGCCTTTTTCATAAGGTCTCTAACATAGGAGAAGGATTTTTTAATGTTTTCGATTGAGAAGAAGGGCTCTTGTGTCGACTTGAAATGAGATCTCGGGATGCACTGTGCTGGTAATTGTAAAATATTATATTGCTTATCTGCTGACTAGAATGCCTTATAAAAATAAAGGCTTGAGACCAGGTTAGAAGGTTTGCAAGAGTTCATAAAGGGCTAAAAAAAATTCTTAGGACTGAGGATCAAATTAAATTGAGATGTTATGCATTGATTAAACTAACATATAGCAAAATTTAAAGAAGGAAAGGACAAAATACTCGAAGTAGAAAATGAGTAGTAGCATTTGAGAAATTTTGATAGGAAAACAGAAGAATGGAGAGAAAGATTGGGAAGAGGGTGGTAGGATCCTGGTTGTTTTTATTTATCAAAAGATAGGGAAGATGATGGTAGGATCCTGGTTGTTTTTATTTCTCTCTCTCTCTTTTCTCTTTCATCAAGTTCAACTCCAAATACTCTTGTTGTTTTACGCTGTCCAAATGTCCCCTTTTTTATCTGTCTGGCTGGTCGATCTTTCCTGCTGGAGTCCTTTTGGGACTCCACAAAAAGGCACATTAGATCCTTGTTCTGAAAAACACTCAAAATCTGGCTGACAAACCACAACAATTTCATGAAAGCCACCCCCTGGATTACCATAAATAGGATTTATTCATAAAACTGAGTAAGTATTTGATTGGTTGTATCCCAATATTCTCTTAATTTGACTGAATTCTTCCTCTTATTTTGGCGCCAAATTATCCTGTTTGCATGTCATCTGAACTCTGAACTGTGCCTCATGTTAAATGATCCAATTTGCTGTATGGATGTGTCCATTAGTTGGATATGGGCCGAAATGTATTTTTGTCTTACTGGTTTCAAAACTTGAGCTTCTCATTTCTCATGCCATCAATGTGGACATCTTAAGGGTAGGTACTTCCACTCATGTTTTCTCCTTTTGATCTATATTGAGCAATCCTTAGGCGGTTGAGGTTATTATATATTGTATCACAAAATATGAGATCATGCACGAAACCCCCCACCCCAACAAAAACCCCATAATGATGGTTTGCTAACAATTTGTTTCCGTAGGATGCAATATAACCACAAGATATAGAAGAAAAAAGCTCCTCCGAGTCCTCGAAGGGATATGCAAAGGCATTCTAATATTCTGAAATTTAAGTGTGATTGGGAGGAAAATCAAGATTTTTTTTTTTTAGTTTTCTTGATTATGCATTTTGACATTGTGTCGTATAATTATGTGAGCACATATAACTATATACGGCTTCTCTAATCAGTCTCGATCTCTTTTTGAACATTTCAATAGCAGCCTTATGGCTTCCCTTCCATGCTTGTTTTGATATTTTTAGTACCAGGCCTTTTGGAAATTGGAATAATATAATTGGAGCACTTCTTATATGTAAATAATTCTCACGTTCATGCACAGTAAATGGTCACTCTAGTTGTTCTAAGTAATTATTTGGCTATGGTTCATTTTTGTGATCGTAGTTGCATGTTCTTGATTGTGAATTTAAAGAACTACAAGGTGTTAAGAAAGTTGTTCTTATGGAGCTTTTGGATCACTCTTGTGCCATATGCATGGATCAGATTTGCGCTATAGATTAGGATTTCTTTTAGTCACTTCAAGTGTGGGATCTTCATACGACTTGCATCCTTTGAATGATTTTGATATTGGAATTTCGTATAGGGGCATACATGTGTGTTTCAAATTTTTTTTTTCTAAATAATATAGTGAAATAGAAGATTAAAATACTTTTTAATCTAAATTATGCATGCATAAAACATAAAACACAAGGATCTACTTCATATGCCGAAATTGAATATATGTTAAATTTTATGTTGAAATTAAATATGTGATTGAATTACATATCTATTTCGTAATTTTTTTTTTTGAATCTGGATATGGAAGAGAGTAGGTTTTTCCTTAGTCGCGTAAGTATCTGGCCTCTACAGGTATCCACTCAGAATCAGTTTGGAACAGTTCTCTTTGGTGTTGATTTTTTTTTTCAAGAACAATCACTGTGTGAATTTGAACGAAGCCTGGATCGTGATCAACTCTTTGATCCATTTCTTGATCTTTTTCTTCTTTTTTTTTCTTGCTCTTCTTTCTTTGATTATGAAGCAACCAACGTTTGAAAAATCAGCAAACAAGGGGGACGCCCAAACTCTTTTTGGACGTGGAGATGGAGGATGCCCAACCTCTTGGGCGTTGGAACGAAAAGGGAGGAGAGGGAGAGGTGTGGGGACTTTTTGGGAGGCATGGGGCTACTGGAAATCTTATGTTTAGAGTCTTAGAGAAAGTCCTTTTAAATAGGCAAAAGGTTTGAATCCTATTCAAAATCAAGTAGTCTCTTAATATAAATTCTACTTGCATTAGGAATCTTTGTAGCCTTAGATATTTGATCTCCTTTAGGAGATCCATGAGGTGCCAACTATTGGAGCCTTTTCATCTACTTTTTTACACGCCACAAGGGGCTTAGGGTGTTGGGAAATGTGTCCCAAAAAATCAATCGTCAAGCTGTTGACGGTTGAGCAACCAAGTATTGTAATTGATTTGTTAATAAATAAAATATATTTGGCATCTTCATCATAAGCTTTCATCTTCTAATGAACTCCGTTGTTATGATGAAGTCCTTAGGACTATTTAAGTTCGATAAAGAGAGGATTTATCGATTAGTCCTTAAAACTGTTCACGACCAAATGATAAGCTGTTAATAAGGACGACAGCTTCTATCGAGCATAGGTCGCTGTAGGCCATATGGGTTGGTTGTCCTCTTAACCAAGGAGTGTGGAGACACTGATATGGCATACAGGTGAGATGTAAGGGTACATCGTCATTGAACGTGACCAACTCCAGAGTATTCTGCTGTCGAGAATGTCTCTGATGGGATATAGGTATAAGTGTCCCTTAGACTTGAGATCGCCTCAGTGACTTGCAAGCAACTCACTGTGCTTTGGTACTGGACTAACTGAATTTCTAATTCAGGGACGGAAGGCTTCTGGGCACAGTCAAGTACTTGCGAAGTCAGAGTGTGATCGAGATGGGATTGACCACTCCAAGAGTTGGAGAAGAATGAGTCGCTGTATTTTAATTTAGCAAAACCTTGGCCAGGGTAATCCATCAGATGGATTTGATATTTTGAAATACAATGTGGACAACCTGATCAGAGTTGACAGTTGAACTCTGGGGTGTCCTATGATCATTTTGGTCAAGGGGATGAATTATATGAAAACTATATCCGCATGGGTTCTAAGGATGTTGTTCTATACATTCGACCTATCCGGTCGTCGGGTACCATTGCTAGATGGTCACTTCGATTGGTACAGGAATTTGTTCCTGTGCTACTGGCTTAGGTTCGGACTTATGAGGTCATACACATTAGAGTTCATGATCCGATCGGATGGTTGATCAACGATTAAGAATCATTCTAGGGTTAAATGATCAATACGATTGGCATTTAACCCAGTGCAAGTGTTGCAGGAGGATCGATTAGCAATTCGATTGCTAATTGGCTTAATTTGATTAAGTCAATGGGCTGAGATTAAGTCTAATTAAATATGATTTAATTAGATTTAGTTTGGACTTGATTAGATCAAGTCCAATTGGTTTATTGGATAAGCCAAGTGCAAGGAAAAACTAGTCCTAGTTCAACTAGGACTTGGGTCAATCTAATTTCTAATTTGATTAGAAAATTAAATCAGATTTAAATCTAATTTAATCTGATTAAATTAGATTCTTAATTGGGTTAAGACCTATTTTAATTAGGTTGATCTAATTTTGGTTTGATTTGGTTTGGGAAACCAAATTAAAACAAGACATAAGATAGAATCCTAGTAAGACTAGGATTCCACCTAGCGCCACATAAGCCTTCCCCACGCCCTCTCTCTTATTCAAAGCCAATCTCCACTTATTTTGTGCGACAAAAGTCCTCTCCCAGGTCTCTCCCACGTTCACAAAAGGTTTCCTCTCTTTTTTCTTACATGGAAGGTGGTTTGGATCAAATCAAAAAAAAATAAGTTTGGATTTCAAATTCTATGAGATAGAGTTTTAGAAATCCAAAACTCTTTCAATTTTGCACCGAATTTATCCAAATTTTTTTTGAAATTTTCATGGCTTTTAGGGTCCACATTGTGCACCCTTTGCTGGTGATCCATGCACGAAAATATGGAGGAGGTGCTCAAGAGTTGGGCGTCCCTTAACTTGCTATGTTTGGATAAGCCTTGACTAGGTATTTGACCTAGACAAGGACTCTATCAGATCTCTCTGTATAAAACGAGTTTCTTCGTGAAATTTTAGGAGAAGACAGAGATTTGAGAGACCTTTGTGCCATCCAAAAATCAGAGAGAAAGACCTTTGGGTCGTGGAGATATAAAAGACGCAAGTTAGGGTGTCTAGAGAGAAAAACGTGAAGAAGAAGAGGGTCTTCTTCTAAGTTTTTTGTCTTCATATCTTTCCTCCCTCCATCTTGAGTTTCCTGAGAGCGTCTCAGATCTGAAACTCCTCCTTTTACTTTCCATCTTTGGAAGAGTTCAAATCAAGAAGGAGGCACCTGATCAACCATCAAAGAAGGATCAGCGTAGTACTAGCATACTGTGCTGATTTCCTGAAGCAAGATTTCTGATCGAGATTCGTGGGCTCGTGTGGATGACTCCTAGAGGCCGGACGCGTGTGCGGCTTGCAACATCATCCTTAAGCCCGGATCAGCGAGGTTAGTGCGTCTAACTTGCAAGGTAATAGATCTGATCTATTGTTTAATACATACATTAGATGTGGTATAGAAACATGTTGATATGATCAACATGTAGTTCATGCTATATTTATATATTTTAATTTCTGATTTAATGCTATGTAATAATCATGTAATAGGATCTTAGATCTAGGGATTCTCTAGTTTTAGAAAATAAATTTTGATTTATTTTAGTCTTTCGCTGTATGATCTTGAAAAAGTTTCAAGATCTAACCCTGAAATCCTAGATCTGGTTCCTTCATAGGGGACATCCCATGCTGGTCCCACACGCCCTCTATCATGTAAGCACACCCAACTTGATCAAATCAAGTGGCATCCTAATGTAAACAATCAAGGAATTTGATTAAGGGTTTGAATCTTTAATACATATGATTCAAAACTCTAGGCATCCAATAATTGGAGTTCAATGAATCTAATTCATTTAGATTGTTAATAGATAATTTACTTGAATTAATTTTATTAAATAAGAAATTCAAGTGCAAAGAGAAAATTGGATTCAACCATGTGCTAGCAAGGTTATCCTGAATCTAATAGGATTTTTCTAAATCCATTTGAGATTTCATAAGTCCAATTGCTTATTTCAAGTCTAATTCTTTTATTATGTGATCTCATAGGTTCAATTCTATTTGGTAGTGAGATATACCATAATCTTTATCATAGTATCATTGAAATTTTTCAATGGATCAGAACAATTTCACTCTAACTCATCAATGATTGTCGATCTTGAGCAATATAGTGAACTCTCACAATCCATCAGTGATATCTAGCAGTATGTAGTGACAATCTAGTAGAACCGAAATAGAGCCTCAAGATGTAGTTCACATGTGATTCAGTCCCTCTATCGTGAGTTTCGATTAGATGGTAGATCATGGATAAATTATCAAATCTCATCATTAGTTATATGATCGATTTGATTAGCTCAAGTCCAATTGTGATCTTTATGAAAATTCTTTTCCATCAATTACACTGCTGTGCCAGCCTCTCGGACTAATCCTCTCAAATTTCATAGGACTATTCTCTATTAAGATCGATAGATCCTATATAGATGCGCATCCTACTACAGTAGATCAACTGTCGCCAACATCCACTACATGGTCTTATAGAGATCATATTTATGTGTCAGTCAAACTTCAGCAATCTCACTATGAATAATTGTACCATCGCAGATCAAAGGACGATTCACACAACTACAGCATCGAGACAATCATTAACGATTGAGTAGAAATTCAAGTGATCTCTTGTATTGTCACATTCAGTACTTGTTGTTCTTTAACAACTATCCGCACTCGTCGCTCAGTGTCTCTACAGTGTAGATTAGAGACTCATCTATCCCGATGGAACGATCTGTGCGTCGGTCCATCCGGATCGATCATCGTTCTCATGATGATACTATGAGTGAAAGTATTTAGGAATTTTATACATGCTTCTAATTCTCAATATTTTAAGAAAATGTATCAAAATATTAATTTTATGAACGATTCAAGGACACATCACTCTTGAATGAAAATTAAACTTATCCTTTTACTGATCAAATTAATATTTTAAATACAAAATTGTCTTAGATTTATTGCAATGTGTCAGCTATATTGGCTTCTAGAACATACATCTAACAATCTTTCACTTGGACCAAAGCTAATTGATCACTAATCTAAGTCCCATTTTTTCAAGATGGATTTTCATCTTTGGTTGGCTCAATTGCTTTATCAGCAGATCTGCCACGGTGTCCGTGGAGTCTACTCTTCGCATCTCGATATATTTCTTTTCAAGATAGTCGCATCTGATATAAAACCGTCGTTCGATGTGTTTTGATTTCTGATGAGATCTTGCTCCTTAGCAATACTATGGCTCCATTGTTGTCACAATAAAGTGATATGACATCCGATATCATAACTTCAAGCTTTGCGACGAACTTTTTGAATCAGAAATCTTCTTTTGCAGCATTCGAAGTAGCGACATGTTTAGCTTTGGTGGTCGAATCCGTTTTGATGGGTTGTTTGGAACTCTTTCAGTTGACTGTGCCAGCATTACATATGAACACATATCCTGACGTAGATTTTTTATCATCAGGATCAGATATGGTCAGAATCAGTCTACCCTTCGTCTCGCTATTCAGAACCTCCTCCAAAGATCAGGAACAAATCTTTAGTTCTTTTCAAGTACTTAAGGATGTTCTTCATAGCTATCTAGTACTCCTCATCTGGATTCAATTGATACCTGCTCGTGACACTCACAATAAGGGCAATATCAGGTTGTGTATATATTATGGCATACATGAGGCTCCCTATGGCTGAGACATAAGGAATTCTACTCATGCGTTGAACTTCCTCAGATGTGGTGGGATATATCGTCTTATAAAGATGAATACCATATCTAAGAGGTAAGAGTCTTCTTTTAAAGTTTTTTATGTTGAATCTCTTCAGTACTTTCTCTATGTACAGCTTTTGTGACAGGCCTAGCATCCTTTTAGATTTATCCCTATAGACCTTTATTCCAAGAATATAGGATGTTTTTTCTAGATCTTTCATGGAGAATTTCTTAAACAATCATTTTTTGACCGATGTCAGCATGAGAATATTAATCCCAATGAGGAGAATATCATCCACGTACAATATGAGAAAATTTATTGCACTCTCACTGATCCTCTTGTATGCACAAGATTCTTCTTCGTTCTTGATGAAACCAAATGATTTGATCGCATCATCAAAATGAAGATTCTAACTTCGAGAAGCTTGTTTTAATCCATATATGGATCTTTGCAGCTTGCAGATTCGGTGATCACCATCACCAGATGTAAAATCGAAAGGCTGCTCCATATAGATATTTTCTTCAAAATATCTATTCAGAAAGACAATTTTCACATCCATCTGTCAGATTTCATAATTATAATAAGCTGCAACAGCAAGCAGTGTGTGGATGGATTTCAACATGGCTACGGACGAGAAGATTTTTTGATAGTCAATGCCTTCACGCTGACTATGATCTTTTGCCACGATTCTAGCTTTATAGGCCTTTATCTTATCATCTGCACCTATTTTTTTTTGTAGATCTATTTACACAATGGATACTATACCCTCGGATGGATTCATTGAGGTTTATACTTGGTTCAAGTGTATTGAGTCATTTTATGACTTCATTGCATCTGATCATTTTTCGAAATCGATGTCAGGCATCGCTTCGTCGAAAGTATTAGGATCATCACCATGATCCTTATCTCCCATAAGGAATATTTTTTTATTTTCTTTCATAAGCATACCCATGTACCTTTTAAGAGGACGAAAGATCCTGCTAGATCTACGAGGTGGTGGAAGAACATCTACTGGCTCATGAATAATGGGTTCCTGAGGATCCATAGCTCTTTGCTGTTCAGAGACCTCTTCAAGCTCAACTAATCTCCCACTGCTACCATCCTGAATAAATTATTTTTCTAGAAATATGACGTTTTGACTCACAATCACATTGTGATTTTGTGAAAAGTAGTAGTATTCCATTGATTCTTTTAGATACCCAATAAAACGAGCTATTACAGATCTATTCTCTAATTTATCAGAGCCATCTGTCTTTTTACATAGGTCATTTTACATAGGTCAGACATCCTCAAGTCTTAAAATAATCTAGACTCAGCTTCTTATCGTGCCATATTTCATATGATGTGGTAGAAACAGATTGTAATGGAATCTTATTCAATAAATGAATTGCAGTTAATAAGGCATATCTCCAAAGATATAAGGATAAATCAGTGAAGCTCATCATGGATTTGATCATATCTAATAGGATCTTATTCCTCCTTTCGGATATCCTGTTGAGCTGAAGTATTACAGGAGTCCATTGAGAGACTATACCGTTGTCTTTAAAATATCTCAGAAATTTACAATTAAGGTATTCACCTCCTCGATCAGATCGAAAAATCTTAATGGGTTTACCTATTTATTTTTTTATTTCATTTTTAAATTTCTCAAACTTTTCAAAGGCTTTAGATTTGTATTTCATCAGATACACATATCTGTACCGTGATAAATCATCGGTAAAAGTGATGAAGTAGCTATAACCACTTCTGGTCTGCACATTAAATGGCCCACACATATCGATGTGTATCAAAGCAAGTAACTCGGTGGCTCTATTTCTATGTCCTACAAAGGGTAACTTGACTATTTTTTCTCGAAGGCAAGATTCACAAGCTGGATACGACTCTAAATTAAAAGAGCTAAAGATCTCATTTTTTTCAGTTTGTTTATCCTATTCTCTTCAATATGGCTTAGTCTATGATGCCACAAGTATTTTTGATTAATTTTGTCTTTAGATCTCTTTTGATCTACGGCACTCACCATTTGCTCGTTTAAATTCACATTCGCATTAATATGCAAGTGATAAAGACTCTTAATTAAAAGATCACGTGCAATCAATTTATTTCGCAAATAAATAAAATAAAAATATTTATTGAAATTAAAATTAAGACCATCCTGTGCTAACACAGACACGAAAATCAAATTTCGACCAGCTACAAGAACAAAATAAGTCTTTCAAATCTAATCTAAATCCTGATAGTAATCGAAGAGGATAAGTACCAACGGCTTCTGTAGTAATTTTTACTTCATTGTCGATCCGAAAGATTATATCACCTTTCTTCAACTTTCTATTTTCTATCAGATCCTGTATTGAAGTACATATATGAGCACTCAAACCAGAGTCCAATATCCAACTAGAAGTAGAAGAAATTATAAGATTAGATTCAATTATGAGTATATCTTTTGAAGGTTTGTCATCCTTTTTGGTCTTCAGGCTCTCCAGATAGAATGGACAATTCCTCTAATGGTCTTCAGCATCACAGTGGAAATATTTTTCTTTTGTTTCGGCCTTCTTCAGAACGTCCTTCTTTGGCTTGCTCTCTTTCTTCTACTTCTTCGCGGATTTATTCTTCTTCCAGCCAGACTTTCTCTTGGATGAAGAAGTCTGCTCCACAGCGAGAACAGTGCTTTTTGAACTCTTCAAGGTTTTCTCAGCAGTGACCATCATGTTGATCAGTTCAGATATAGTGCAATTCAATTTGTTCATATGAAAATTTATAATAAATTGACTATATGAACTCGTAAGGGATTGAAGGATCAAATATATCTACAATTTCTTTTGCATATCAAGTCCGAGCTTCTCAAGCTCCTCAATGTCTTTGATCACTATCATACAGTGCTCATAGATTGATTGTCCTTCGCATATCTTCAGATTGAAGTCTCTTGGACACTTTGAAGTATGCTGTGTGGCTCTGCTCACCATACAATTCTTGTAGGTGAGTGATCATAGTCCTGGTAGGGGTATATGCTCATGCTGGCTCTGCAACTCGTTTGACATGAAAGCCATCACATAGCACTTAATTCGATTGTTTTCATTTGTCTACTTTTCATATGCTGTTTTTTGCTCAGTAGTAGGATGGTTTGGTAATACTAAAGGATTTTTGGTCAAGTACATGGTCTAATTTTTCAGAAATCAGGACAATCCTGAGATTTTTAAGTCAGTTTTTAAAATTGGTTCCGGTTAAATAGTTGGATTCAAAGATGCGGGTTAGAGGATTTGAAGTTGATATGATTTAACTGCGAGAGTAGATATTTAAGTTAGACTTTTGTACTTTAAATTTATATTTTCTCTAGGGACTTTAAGAAGCAAATAATGACCTCCATTATTTTTTTGAATCCCTCTACTCTCTGGGTGGGAAGCGAAAATCCTAATGCGACAACTGAGTTTCTAGTGGATGTTGCAGTCCTATCGATGTTATGTATCTCACCTAACAGTTATTGGTAACTTGCACACCGATGCATGGATAATTTTTTGCCCAGATGCTTCTCAAGCATGTTGCAGTGATTTGGTCTCAAAGTTATGTAGGCTCATCTAATAGTTATTGATCACACTCCTTAGTTAAGTCCAATCCACTGTTCACAAACAGGTGCAAGGCCATCATTGAGTCCTGCACCTAATAGTTATTTGGCCTAATCCCATCCTTTATTCTGGAGCAACTCTTTGCTAATAGAGTGGTTGCGTGTTCCTGGTGCAATTGAATCACTGTGATCAGTCGAGAACAATCAACACCAGTACCACGTCCGTACATCTACAACGGTAGAAGACCTATGGACTTAATATTTATAGAAAGGTTTAGATTTAAGTCTCGTCTAATCAGCCATTATATGATCGATCTAATTGGTATGGGCTAAATCAAACCGTCAAGCAATCTTATTCAAGACTCAAATCTTCCAAATTGATCAGGTAAGTGGAGATCGGTGGGGGTCCTCCCATTGCTTTCCTTAGAGACCAATAAATTGATCAGATAAGCGAACGAAACTAATTAAATAACCACCTCTTAAATACTTATCTTAGACATCAATAGGTTCATCGGTCCAAATAGGTTAGCTTAAGCGAATCAGGCTCAAGACATCGAGCCGAATTAGGTCTTTAGATTAATCAATTCTACATATGGGATTTAATCGATTTAATCAACAACAATTGTATGATCTTAAACTTAATTGATCTAATCTTACTCAATATTTGACTCAGTTTGATCAATTACTTAATCGAATTAGATCTATTATGTTCAAATCAAAAATCCTAGATGCAATCTAATTACGTGACCTAATTTTTGATTTACTGATGATCAAAATCCTCATGCACAAACATAAATTTTAAATTCTAAAACTAAGATTCAGATCTAAATTCTTTATATGAAATGTAAGTTTTAAATCATGAAATTAATTTTCAGATCTAACATTCAAGTATATATCTTATATATGTATGTAAATTCAGATCTAAACAAAAATTCAGATCATAACATGATATCATATATCTCATATATAAATTATGAATCATATTGAAACTAATTTTCAGACCTAAATATGCAATCATACATCTCATATATGAATCATAAATCAGATCAAAATAATTTTCAGATTTATGCATGCATCTATATATCACATGTACATGAACTAGAATCATATTTAGAATAAATTTCAGATTTATGCATGCCTTCGCATATCGAATATATGAACTGAAAATTAAATATAAAATAAATTTAGATTCAAAGCAATCATCTATACATCTCATATATCAAGAAAAATCAGATTTTGAAATTCTTTTCAAAAATATGTATGTCAATTTCATGCATATGAAATCCGTGGCTCTGATATCACTGTTGGAATTTCGTGTAGAGGCATGTATGTGTATTTCAAAATTTTTCTTTTCTAAACAATGCAGTGGAATAGAAGATTAAAATATATTTTAATCTAAATCATGCATTCATAAAACATAGAACATAAGGATCTACTTCATATGCTGAAATTGAACACATGCTGAATTTTATGTTGAAATTAAATATGTAATCGAATCACATATCTGTTTTACAATTTTTTTCTTCGAATCTGGATCTGAAAGAGAATAGGTTTTTTCTTAGCCGCGTAAGTATCCGACCTCTATTGGTATCCACTTAGGATCAGTCTGGAACAGCTCTTTTTGGTATTGATCTTTCTTCTCCAAGGTCAATCACCCTACGAATCTGAACGAAGTCTAAATCATGATCAATTTTTTGATTTTTTTTTCTATTCTTTTCTTGCTCTTCTTTCCTTGATTATGAAGCAACCAAGGTCCGAAAAATCAGTAAGGAAGGAGGACGTCCAAACTCCTTTTGGACGTGGAGATGGAGGACGCCCAACCTCTTGGGCATTGGAACTAGAAGGGAGAAGAAAGGGAGAGACGTGGGGACTTTTTGGGAGGCGTGAGGCTGCTAGAAATCTTATGTTTAGAGCTTTAGAAGAGGCTCCTTTAAATAGACAAAAGGTTTGAATCGTATTCAAAATCAAATAGCCCCTTAATACAAGTCTTATTTGCATTAGAAATACTTGTAGTCTTAGATATTTGATCTCGTTTAGGAGATCCATGAGGCACCAATTATTGGAGCTTTTTTACTCACTTTTTCACATGCCACAACACGTCCTCTATCATGTGGGCATTCCCAATTTGATCAAATCATGTGGTGCCCGAATGTAAACAATCAAGAAATTTGATTAAGGATTTGAATCCTTAATGCATATGATCCAAAACCCTAGGTATTCAACAATTGGATCTCAATGAATTTAATCTATTTAGGTTATTAGCAGGTAATTAACTTTAATTGATCTTATCAAATAAAAAATTCAAGTATAAAGAGAAAATTGGGTTCTACCATGTGCTAGCAAGATTATCCTGAATTCAATAGGATTTTTCTAAATCCAATTGAGACTTCATAAGTTCAATTATTTATTTCAGGTTTAATCATTTTGTTGTGTGATTCCCATAGGTTCAATTCTATCTAGTAGTGAGATATACCATGATTTCTATCATAGTATTATTGAAATTTTTTTCAATAGGTTGAAACGCTTCCACTCTAACTCATCAAGAATTGTCGATCCTGAGTAAGCTTAGTGAGCTCTCACAATCCACTAGTGACACCTAACAGAATGTAGGACAACCCAGTAGAATCGAAATAGAATCTCAAGGTGTAGTTTACATGTGATTCAGTCCCTCTATCGTGTCCCGATTAGATGGTAGGTCGTGGATAAATTGTTAAACCTCATCATCAGTTATATGATAGGTTCGGTTAGCTGAAGTCCAATTGTGATCTTCATGAAAATTCTTTTTCATCAATTACACTGCTGTGGCCACAGACTCTCTATCAAGGTCGATAGATTCAATCTAGATGCACATCTTACTCCTATAGTGGATCAATTATCGTCAACATTCACTACAAAGTCTCATCGAGATCATGTTTGTGTTAGTCAAATTTTAGTAGTCTCACTGTGAGCAATCGTGCCATCGCAGGTCAAAGGATCATTCACACAACTACAGCATCGAGATGATTACTGACGATTGAGTAGAAATTCAAGTATCTCTCATATGATTATACTCAGTACTAGTTATTCTCTAACAACTATCCACACTTGTCGCTCAGTGTTTCTACACTGTAGATCAGAGACTTATCTATCTCAAAGGAAGTGATCTGTGCGTCGGTCTATCCGGTTCGATCACCGTCCTCATGATACTATGACCGAGTGCATTTAGAAATTTTGTACGTGCCTCTAATTCTCAATACTTTAAGAATATGTATCAAAGTATTAATTTCATGGACGATTGAAGGATACATCATTCTTGAATGAAAATTAAATTTGTTCTTTTATTGATCAAATCAATGTTTTAAGAACAAAATTGTGTTTTAGATTTATTACAATGTGTCAGCCATATTAGCTTCTAGGACATACATCTAACATTTGATTGGCTTGTTTAACGAGTCATCGTTCCAAAAGAAATTTTCCTCTCTCTAACATATTGTGCTACTAGTGAATAGTTTTCTTAACAAGAGGGAAGTTTTGACAAAGTGTTAGTTTTTCTCATCTGAATCTATATAACTTTGCATTCCTTAGTAAATTGCATAAGTTTCACTATTTTAATGTATTAGGTAAAATTAGGCCTGCCAAACTGAACTGAATCACCTCCTTTGTGCCTACTGAATTGAACCAGTGTGGAACCTGGTTAATTGGGCTATCAGTTTGGGACTTGGTGCAAATGAGCCCAATCCGCAGTGAACTAAGTGGAACAGCCCAGTTCTGCTTGCTATGAAGCGGTTCAAGTTGTTTTAAGTCATCTCATGATCAAAAAGAGAGAAGGCCGTGGGATGCCATTCTTCTCTCTTTTCTTAAAAAATCATGAAGGGAGGATGGGTTTTGTGAGAAAAAATCAAGGAAAGAAAGAGTTTTGTTTGTTTTGAGTTCAAATTCAAGCCAAGTTAGGTATAATTCCCTCCCTCCTTTTCATCGTTCTTTTTTTTTTTTTTTTCATTTTTATGCCTAAAATAGGGTCAAAAATGAAATCGTGCCAAAGTTTATATTTTTGGCATGATTTTATGCTATGCTATGGCTCTAAGGGTGATCTATGCATTGAAGAAAGATATCATGATTGTTGTTTGTCATATAATTTTTTTAGATTAAAAAATCATGATAATATGTATTAGTGTTCTATATAGATAATGTGGAAGTATTTTCTGAAGTAATTCAGTCATTTTTTCAATAATGTATAAGATATCTATTTTTTAATATTTAATAAGTTCAATAATTATTAATTCGACTAAACATCATGAAAAATTTGGCACTTTGTTTTGGTAATTAGGATATATTTTCTAGGACAACATGCATAAATTTTACATAATTTTATCAATTATCACATGTATCAGGTGAAATTAAACTATAAAAGTCTTCTAAAATTTTAACTATAACAAGATCTGATATGTATGAGTGGCATAGACACACCACATGGGACTAAATGGTCTGTACTTCGTAATTCAAATCAATTCGACATATGTGTTTTCAAACTCAACAATATGTGTTGGCTGTTTAATTATTATGAATCCATGTTTAATTATTACAATTGCATTCATTAAGCAATCATACGATCTTCTCATATCAATGTAAAATAAAATAAAATAAAAATATTCTTAAAATCATAATTTAAAGATCAATAAACCCTGAAATAACCTTGAAAATAAAAAAGTAAAAACATGGCAAGGAAAGTAAGCTGGTACTGAACCAGTATGCTTCTATGTACCGAGTGTAAGTATGGTCTGCTCTGGTACCATACCATGCTGGTACCTGACAGATATGGCCCCTATTATCGAGATTGCAAGCATTGGTAAAACTGTCCAATGCAAATAATTCTTAAATTGCAATTAATATTATTTAACTCCATTGTTGATAAGTTTAATGACACAAAATCAATCTAAGTTCTCTTTATAATTCTTTGCTGGTTTGAGAGCATTTCGGTTAAATTGCACTTCCTTTTATATTTCAGAATAACATTTGTTTCCCAATCTTGATATTATTGTAAGCGGCATATGTGAAACTGCAGAAGAATCGGAAAGGTTAGTTGGGTAGAGGGCGAGTGTTTTTTGGGGGTTGCATTTCTAAATATAAGAAGAATTTATATATAAACTCCATTTATCATGTGTGATATATGATGATCTTCATAGAAATTGAGATAGTGTGTATGTCAAATGCATTTGGTGTCTTCTGAAAATAAACATAACAACTGGGTTTGATGACTCTAAATTAATATGATATTTAATTTGGTATTCTAAATTTCACAAGTGGAGTTATTATTTGGTACTTCTAGCATACATAATTAGTATATGGAGCAAACAGTAATTATGTTCTAGGAAGCTAAATCTCCTTATATGCTCAGATGAATGAAGGATTTAACATTTTTCAAGTTTCATACAGCATGGTAAATTGGGCTAAAAGGAGACTATTGATTGCTAATCTATTATCGAGGATATCTATGCATGAAACTCCACTTATGGCATGTCCAAAATACTATAGGAATAAGAGCATGGCGTTAAAATGATGCTAGTGTTTCTAGGAGTAAAGGTATCCAAAGAAGAGCTTTTGATAATACAGTGACATTGGATTAGTTTATACTGTTGCAATGCAAGCTAAGTTAATGTGCTTATTGTTTACAAGTTGATACTGGACGTTGGTGTTCTTCTCAGAGTTCTTCATTAGGTCCAACTTTGAGGTTGTATAACTGCAGCCTTGTTTGTTTAAACTTTCCAATTTTTCTTTGTTGTTATAGTTGTTTAATAACCTATGTATTTTTCAACTTTTGGTTTATTGCTCTATGTTTCTTGATTATGTTTCTTTCTCACTGATAAGCAATAGTCTCTTGAATGCCTTTGGAACTATCCTGAAAAACGTGAAGAGCTTACTTGGCAACCAATTGCGAGAAACCTTCTAAGTCTGCTTGTGGTCTGACTATGTAATATGTTTAGTTTAACTGTTGTATTTTTTCTGTTAACATAATGAAATACAGCTAATACATGTCATGATGTTTTTTGTATATTATTTTGCTGTGACATGATGCTGCTTGAAGTTTTTTGAGTTTCTTGATGCAAATTTTGGGAAGTACGGAGTGAATGTCAAGATGCCTTTCAGAATTTCCATACCTCAGCTTCCTGTTAAAAAAATGAAAGGGTTACTCATATTGTTCCTTTTTTTGTCGGAACAATGTTTATATTGTTTAACAGATCAACATAGTTGAAGTCAAGATGCATTTCCAGAGTGTGGTTAATTATGCCCTTTTTTATAATAACTATATTAAAATCAGTGATCTTTATCATTGTTGTTAATGTATTACGTCATATAAATTATTCCTATCAAGGTCTTCATCTGTTGTCAGTGCAAATCATCTTTATTTTGTGTACCTATTTCCTTTACCATGTTTAAATTGCACATGCCTGTACTATTTTCAGCAGTCTCTGATTATTATATCCTCTTTTGTTGCAACTCCTAGGCTTCATTAATGCTCTTTCTAATGTAATCTTTTGTAGTTTCACCCCACATGATTTTATTTGGGCAAGGGAAAACTAATTGTTTGTGGAGATGTCGTAGAATCAAGAATTTAGGTCCCAGCGGGATGTCCCCCAGGACATTAGGATGGGGTACCATTCCATATGTTGGGACATGGTTGTCTCACTAGCATCCCAGCGTCTCGATGGGGACGTCTTGGGACATCTTCTATCCCAAGAGTCGGGACGAGGTGGGACGGTGGCACGTCCCCTTCCATGGAAACATCGGGATAGCCTTATCCTATGAGATTTAAAAGCTTGTCTAGAATGCTCTTCTCCCATTCCACACATTTTCATCTCTCCTAAAATGGAAACATCCTGATTGAACCTCCCCTCTACATCACTGTCTTTTATATAGGTGCACTAGGTTTTGGTTGATGATTTATAGCTTTGGGAGGTTTTGGTTCTTTATAAGGATTGGTTTTAAGTATCTTTCCCTAAGATAACATTCTCAAATGTTGCAAACTCATGGTTGTCTATTAACTTGTCTAGACTGCTCTCTCAATTTTTCTTCTTTGGATAAGCATCAAAATAGTGACCATACATATCCCACTTTCCTATGTTTAGATATTTGGAGGCTTCCATTTGTAACACTTGGCAATGCATAAATGTGTAGTACCTCTACTAAGGACTTGTTTGGTTCGCGGGAAGTGGTGGGGGGAAGAGGCAATTCTTGGAAAGTGGAGAGGGGGGCTCTTGTTTGGTTGGATTTTAAGAGGAGAGAGAATGAAAAAAGCTCTTCCTATAAGAAGTCGCTTCTTATATTTCATGGAAAGTGAAAATCTATGGAGGAGGTAGGTTTTGGTACTTACAATGGGATGGAAAGTGGTAGGGTATTTTTTTTTTGCCCAAAATATCCTTTTAAGATTTATGGCTAAGATTTTATAAAATATTATGGATGGTTAGATAAAATACTGAATAGTGATAATATAATATAATATTATTTATTATATTTTAATATTTATATTAATATAATATTTTTATGAATATTAATATAGTATTTATATTAATATATTAATATTAATATTAATATAATATTATATTTATTAAAATATTAATAAATTTATTATATTAAAATATTAATATTGTATTAACATAATATAATATATATTAATATTATATTAATACAATAAATTATTATGATCTAATATTATTTTTATATTAATATAAATATAATAATATTATTTATATATATAGTTTAGAAGAAAAATGTATGGTTTTATGTCTATTAAGGATATAATAAATATTCTACACAGCATGGAATGCTGTACTATGTCGAACCGGTCGGTACACCGTACCGAGTTGGACTGGCAGGGAATCGGCACGGTTTGGCCGATTCAAATGGTATACCGATGGAGTGAAAGAGAGGGAAAGTGAGAAAGAAAGAGGAGAGGGAGGGAGGTGGGAGCCGCTGGAGGCCAGCGATGGCCCGCTGCGGCCACCGGAGGGCCATGAAAGCATCCGCAGCTCGTTGGTTCACCCGATAGGGCTTTGAAATGAGCGAAAAAGAAAAAGAAGGGAGAAGATTATCGGAGATGGGAGCGGGCGGCATCGTGGTCGTAGATGCGGGCTTCATCGAGGCCGGGGGAGGGGGGTGGTGAAAGCGGCGCGGTTGCAGAACAGGGGCTGTCGCTCCTGTTCAGACGACCACCTTTTTTAAAAAACGAAGATCAACAGTGAAGTCGGTAAATCATTTTAAAAATGAAGATCAACAGTGTAGCCGGCAAACCATTTGCCGGCTTCATTGTTTAAAAAGTTTTTTAAAAAAAATTAAAATCAATGAGCCGGCAAATCATTTGTCGGCTTCACTTAAGTTTTGATTTTTTTAAAAAAATAATGAAATAGGGGCGACGTCCTGTTTCACTCCAGCGGCGCCGCGCGTGGACTGTGCCATTTGACGGCCATGACGGCCAACTAGAGGCCGTTCGACGGCTCCGCCCCCTGACGTCCCTGTTTCACGCCTGCGGCGCCGCGCGTGTGGACTGCGCCGTCCGGCGGTCAGCCGAAGGCCGTCCGACGGCCCTGCCCCCTCCTTTCCCTTCCTCCCTTTTTTTCTTCCTCTCTCTCTTTCTCTCTCTCTTTTTCTTCTCTTGATTTGGGTCCGGTGCCTTTGTCGGTTCGTTGCTGTTCGGTATGGTACGGAATCATATCGAACCATACCGTTAGTTGGCCGAAACGGCTGTCGGTACCGAGATGGCAAACCTTGCTACACAGTATTTCTTGAAAAATAGATGGTCAACCAAACATAAGCCACTCTTCAATAAGTCACTTTTCCATGGTCAACCAAACATACCAAATTCTTATTTTCAGAAAAGAATTTTCTAAGAAGTAACTTCTTAGGAAGTAACTTTGGAAAGTAAAGTTCTTTTCGTAAACCAAATGAGTCCTAAGTATCCAAATAGCATTGCTTGTATGATTTATAGTTTAACATACATGTGACAACCACTATCCATAAGACATGATGTAAACAAAAACATCAAGTAGTTTGATTTCATTAAATTAAGTATTTACTATATTTTATGTAGATTCTTTAGTTTTATGCTTCAGGCTACCAAGAAGTTGATATCCATTAGGGGTGTGTGTCTCTCTGAACTTGCCCTCTTTTGTTCCATTATCCATATATTGGTTATCTTGTTTATTGTTCAAATTATGTTAAGGCCTTTCCTGTGCATGATTGCTACTTGCTTATGATACTTTTTCTTGCTGTTGCAATTTCGCATTTAATGTCATCATGTCTCTGCTTTCCATTATCCATTATTTCTTTGGAACACAAAATCCATGATGGTATTATCTTTTGACTAGAAATTAATTATTGTTAATATTTTTTGCTGCTTGGAATTACCAGCTGCTGTATCCATCATCCAAATTGCTAGAAAATGAAAGAAATGGGGCTGAGCAAACGAATAATCCTGATACCAGTGGTATTTCAGAACTTGAAGAACTACTGAAGCAGAAAACATTCACGAGGAAAGTACATACCTTGTGATATTCAAGAACTGATTCAAGTGTTGCTTTGTTTAGCTAGTGGTTATCTACTGATGTATTGATGCCTGGCTTCCTTGTCTATGTGATTGTGGTTGACAAATATAAACACGAAACCTCCCATTCAAGCTGAGAAAGGAAGGAAAGAAAGGAAGAAACAAGGCAATGGGAGAGGTTGTAGATTCTGCAAGTCCAAGATTTTCATGATACTGCGGGAGTCATGTTTCAATTGTATTATACCACAAAAATCTTGGAATTGGTGGATCAAGAGCCTTCCTCTTCATTGCCTACACCTTGTTCAGGAATTCCTTTTATTTTCTAAAACCAATTTAAGATTTTGTCAGGTAGATAGGGTTATCCATCTTCCAACATACTCATGTTTTTTTTCATGCCATTTGTTTCTTTGCTCATGCTTGCACATTTATACATATAAAAAAGGGTGAAAAACAGAGATCTGTTTGGTGTTTTTGGTTTTGGCTGAAACTTATCAAAACTAGGCATATATGCTGTTTTTCAGCATATTTTTGTATTTATTATCATACTGGGGTCATTTCTTCAGGTAAGGTATGTCGTTTTAGTTTTGGGTCATTTTACTTGAGTTGAAAGAGGAGGATTTTTACTCATGATTGATAAATATAATCCAGGTGGGTCGAACTATCCAGACAAGTCTCTATTATAGCACTTAACAGAGACTAGTGTGAACAGCTAAATACAATAAACTTTCATTCTAGCAATGACATCTTTTCTATATAGGATATGATAGTCTATATTTACATTCATTTAGTTAGGTAACCATTATATTAAAAATATGAGAAAGAATTGCAGATTCTACCAAAAAATTAGGAAAAAAAAGCACCACTCCATTTGCTAAAAAAAATGACGTAAAAAAAAAATTTGAATACATCAGGCATTAAGAAGCTGTGCATTTGTTAAATATAATAAATTTTCTAACAAATGAATTCTCAATAAGTAAAATAATATACGTTGTTTATGGTACAAAAAATAAGTATACTCGATGAACCTACATTATTAACTTCGGACGAAAGCTGCTGAAACTACACAAAATGTCAAGTGTTTTTCAATAACTTTCTCTGGCTTCTTTTATTTTTCTTTGATTTTTTTCTGAAGTTTTTTATCTTTTTTGAAAAGCTCCAAATGTTGGAGCAGAACTAGTAAAATTTCCAAAACTGATACTCCATAAGCCCAAGTAAAACCAATATCAGAACTGAATTTTCAATCCTTGGTTACAACCTATAAATCTTATCATGGGTCACCAGAACTTGTTGAGAACATCTTAGAACTTCTGTTTCTTTCTTGCTTATTTGGCAATTCTTACTTTTAAATAATTTTTCTAGTCATCTGATATTCATTATGGATATTTTGCAGACTATTTTTTCTATTACCATAGGATTCTATCTCTAAAAGCATTCTATGTTAAACAGGGTTGAGTTTGATTATTTGACACAATTACTGCGCTCAAGAACTTTTGAGCCAGACAGGTCAAAACCTACAACCAATAAGGAAGAAAAGGAAGAGACAGTTGTTTCAGCACAAGATAATGGAGTAGGATGTTCCAAATCATTTCAGGATTTCTCAACTCCTTCCAAAAGTTTAATGGTAAGAAAACTTGTATGTCTCAATTGCTTTTCAAGTTCTTTTAACTATGATTTACTATCCCTACATTAAAGGGTGATCTAGTGCACGATGCTTGGCCATTGTGGGGTCTGGGGAGGGTCATATATATACAACCTTATCTCCACATGCAGAGAGGCTATTTTTTTGTTTTGAACCCATGACCTTCAGGTCACAATGGAGCAACCTCACCGTTGCACCAAGGCTCATCCTCTTAATAATCCTCCATTGCTATGAGGATTCTATTGTGTAGCAAACACTTGCCTAAAAATATGACATATCTTGAAAAAGCAGTATTATGTCTCATATCATAAAAATTTCATCAAGCTTTGTCTTGTATTTGCTTGGCCTGGAGAACCAACAGCTTTATCCTTTTGATAAACTTCAAACAGTTCTAAAAGGATGGTTATGTGTTATGAATTTAGTAAAGAGCATGGTTAATAACACCTCTGTTTTTCTTCTTTTTTAGCTTTCATCTGCTGAATGCTTTCTAAAAAACTGTGATCCGTTCTTTGAAAGCCAGAGTTTATATATGGTGGTAAATCGTAATGTTCACAATTTTCATTTTTTTAACCCTCTTTGGATAATTCTTCCAATGGATAAGCTTGTTCACGAAACCATTTTCTTCCCCTCAAAATGATGTTAAATTTCAGCTAGTTGTCTTGTGATGTAGTTCCTGTTCTTCTGCTGTTTTTTCCCCCTACATGTATTTATCTAATGATGTTTTGCAGATTCCTGAGGTTGAAGCTGCTTCACCAGCAGAACTTGCCAAAGCATATATGGGGTCTAGATCTTCAAAAGTGCCCTTTTCTGCTCTAAGTTTGCGGAGCCAAGTTTTTCGTGGAGATAAGACAATGCCAAGAAATGCACCGTGTATATCAAAACCATTTGACCCATCCGTCGTACCAAAATCTGTTGTTCGATTTTCTGAAACCCCTGATCTCCCTGAAAATGGTTACATGGCACCAAGAGGCAGATCAGCCATATACAGAATGTCCCGTTCTCCATATTTTAAGGCCCATCCTACAACAAACGTGAAGGTATTATTTGATGTGATGGAAACTGATTGTTCCCTCTCATTTTTATATAACTGATATGGAACTCATAGATTTTCATCACTTCATTGTATGTGTAATTTTTCTCTCCTACTTCAAACTTCTGTTCTGTCATTTCAGGGTGCAGGACCTTCCAACAATGTCTCTCATGGCCCGTCATCATCTCACCAGACTCTAGCAAGCACCATGCATTCTGGTGGCAGGCAGGTAGCCCATTCTTTCTAGTGCTGTAGTACCTTTTCTTTTGTCAAGGTGTATACCCACATGCTATTTTTGCCATATAATGCTAGCTAGGCACTTGATAAATTTAAGCTTAGGGCTCAACTGGGATAAATAGCCCTGAGAAAAATGGACTTTGGCCCTCCCTAGGCCGGAATATCAAACTGGTTGGTCCCATTTATGTCAAATTTTACACATAAATTGGAGTACTTAACCATGATTTGGAGTAATCCAGGGAGGCCCAGCATAAATTACTGCAATTGCATTGCCTGGCAAATGATAAGGTGCTAATAGTGGTGTATCTAATTGTCCAAATTACTAGTTAGTAAGGCTTAAGGTGAATCAAGGCTCCAAGATCTCTTGGAGCCCAGGTGCAAGGAGCAAAGCAAGATTTGTGGCTTAGAAAGGCGCAATTCACACAAATATCTGTGTGCATGCAAGTCTGCTTATGTACCTGCATAATACATTCATAGATATGTGTGAACATACTTCACATCTATATCTGCATACATTACATATATATCTGTAATGACTTCATGGTGCTCAATATGTTCACCGAAAATTATGAAGACAAATCACAGTGCAGACGTGCATGTTCACATCAAAGAGTCATAGTGGCATGCAACATGCACAATATACTTGGGACCACACACTGTCACATGCATGAACAAAATACATGCTTCATCATAAAAGCATGTGTTTTTGTTCTTCAATGTCTCAGCCAGGTGTGCATAAGGTATGCTTTTTAGGTGCCCCATGGAAGTCGCCTGCCTTGAGTAAGGGGCACTGAGGCACTGAGATAGCATCTTTAGTAGAGCAGCCTCTTGGACTTTTCTAGCTGACCACTATTGGACCTGGTTTACTAGTTAACATCCTCTCATTCATGGAGTGACAGTATCCAGAATTAGTTTGATAATGTTATATTTGTAGATTAACATTTATTGTTTGAGGGGCTATTTTAGCCTAGCTGGTTAATGCACATGTTGAACAACATTCCTAGATAAAAATAAGTGGATAGGAATGGTCAATAATAGATTCTAAATTGTGAATCGTTGATAGAACAGATACAGATGACTTTTGCTGCTAGAGTGAATTTGATATTTGGGAATGCCTTTGATAATTTGATGTGAAAATAAAGTAGCCTCATCTTTGAAAGTTTGAAATGATCTCATATGAGGCATTTATGCTTGACTTACTTGTGAACCAATATCCATAACCATAATGATTTTCATGTTAGTGAGTTCCCAATCTTTTGTCAAAGTGTATATCCGCATACTATTTGCAGATGATATAGTTTGAGTAGATGAAACTAAAGTTGGGGTTAATCATTATTTGGAGTTATTGAAAGTGCATTAGAATCCAAGGATTTTAGGTTGAGTAGGACCAAGACAGAATACATGGAATGCATTTTCGGAAAAATTAGAAATAGTGATGAAGGTTGTGTGGAAATTAAGGATCATAAAGCTTCTAAGAGTGATTATTTTCCGTATTTTGAATTGATTGTTCCTAAGAAAAAGGATATTGAAGAGGATGTTATCCATAGAATTAAAGTAGGTTAGATAAAATGGAGAAGTGCAACTGGGATATTATGTGATTGATACTTGCCAAATTGAATAGAAAATTTTATAGGATAGCCATTCAAGTAGCTATGCTTTGTGATGCAGAATGTTGGGCAATTAGAAAATAACATATGCACAAGATGAGTGTGGCTGAAATGAGAATGTTAAGATCGATGTGGGGTAATACAAGAAAAAATAGAATAAGAAATAAAGTCATTTATAAAAAGATGGGAGGTAGCACCAATTAGAGACCAATTGAGAGAAGGATGACTTGGATGGTTTGGATATGTACAATGTAAGCCAAGAGATGCACTAGTATGGATTGACTTGACATATGTAGAAGGAAAAGTAGAGGCTGACCAAAAATTGCATAGGATGTAGTAAGGAAAGACTTATCAACATCTTTTAGAAAGTATGACCCTAAATCGAGTGGAATTGAGGAAAAGGATTCTTGTGGCCCACCTCAAGTTGTTTGGGATTATTGCATACTTGAGTTTATATATTGAAGTGTTTCAAGATAATGCTTTCTTATGTTTTCTTTTGTGAATGAAGGACCATGATAACTATGTACTAGACTTATCAAGATGGGTCAGTTTATGAAAACTTCATGTCTATTTATTTTTGATTCAGGTTACGTAGTTACATATTTTACCTCCGACCTTGTTACTTCTATTCATGTTTTCTAAGTTTTGCTCCTCACCCTGCTTTCAAAACCTTGTTAGTGTATTCAACCTCCCTTCCTACAATTTATTATTGGTTACATTGATGTAATTATGTGTTACTGTCTTATTTAAGATTGAAGATAATGGCATATTATTAATTCTGGGACAAGGCATATGAGCAAAGCATGATATTGTTTCTTTAGATCTATCAGATTTTCATGATCTGATCACCAAATGTGCTATTGATATTTCTGAGCAGGTCTTGAACCAAGGTAGTTCAGCTTTAGATGGTGATTTTGGATCTGTTGGTCCTATACGTAGAATTCGCCAGAAGTCCAATATGATATCTCCTACAAAAGATATACGCTTGAAATTTCCTGGAAATCTTCCTCCTAGTCCCTCGACCCCACTTGACAAAGGTTTTATCCAAGGTTCTGCGTCAATGCAAGAGACTGTTGGGCTGGATGACCAGAAGCATGATAGCATAGACTTACAGAGTTCAGAAAAGGGAAATAATAGAAAATCTTATGAAAATATTGTTTCCAGTCCACTGCAGTCAAGAGAGACTGCCAAGAAAATATTGCAACAGCTTGATAAATTAGTGCCTTCACCAAAAGAAAGGTCATCTGAACCAAACACTTTTTCTAGAGATGAATCACCTTCAAAGTTAATGCATATTTCTTTACGTGGACAGGTTTTTGAAAACATGAAGGATATAAATTCATCTAAGCCTCTAGATAAGGAAGGCAATGATAATTTGGATGCTGTCGATGATTCCCTTCTGCTAGATATCAGAAATACACCTCCTCAAAATCCAGTCAAGGTAGAAGAAAATGGCCCAATAAAATCTTCTGTTTCAGGAGTTAAATCGGCATCTGAAAGCAATAGCGCGGATGATGCTCTTGTACGTGTCGCAGATTTCATGCCTGGTAACAGTTCTGCACATGTTGGGATCTCAGATTCTGCTGCTTTTCCCTCACAAAAGAATCCAGCTTTTAAAATGATTGCACCGGAGGTCTGAAACTCTATTTGCATTCTTGTGATATGATAGTAAAATTTAAGTTGGATATATGAACATTATCATCCTGATTTTATGTTGTTTTACTTATCTTATTACATGGACTGATATTCATCATTTTTTGAAGGATTCACTGGATCTGGATGATGATAATAACAACAAGGACACTTCTGGTCCAGTAAGCACTATAGTGGATAACGTTGAGCTGAAGATATTAAAGCATGAAGATGTTACTTCTGAGCCAGTAACAGCAAAGAGATTTCTGATAGCTTCATCCAAGTACACACCTTTTCCGAGTTCCATATCTGCTGGAGAAGCTGATATGAAGGGTTCTGTTGGACCTGTGATTTCTGAGAAAAGCACTGGCTTTACATTTCCTGTCGCACCTGCTCCCAGCATTCATTCTCAGCCACCTCCAAAACCTGCCATGCCAAGCCCTCTGGTTGACAGACCAGCTTCTCAGAAGGAACAAACAGCTGCTCCTTTTAGTTTTGGCTCCAAGGATGAACCGACCTTTACATTTTCATCAACTGTGAGTACGACAGGTTTCAGTGAGACTGATGGCCTGAAAATTGGTGTGAGGTCAGGGTCAAAAACTGAATGAACTGGGTTTTCTTTTACTTTTAAAAATTTACAGCTGTTTAATTGTCATTGTATTTCCTTGTTTCTTTAACTTATGTGAAGAAGCTTCCTTTAACGAATAGACTTAGTCATACAATTATTCTTTGTAGGACATTGATCATTTCTTAATTACACCTGCTTGAAGTTTTAGTTATATAGACAAGTTTTTCCAGGAGAGAATGCATCAGCATTTAATGTCAGTTGTAATTCTTCTGTTTTTGTAACTCATGATTAGTTGTTACAAGAATGCCAAAAGTTTCATCTTGCAGTTTGGGTTATATGTATTTATGATATTTTGATTCAAGATAATTTTTGGAAGTTATAAAAAAATAACTTTATTATTATAGCCCATTAAAAAGAGAGGTTAACTTATATAAACTTGTAACCGTATGGACTTCTAAGAACAAAATGGACTAATTGGCCAAGATTGTCACATACATGAAATTAGAATTAGATGAGGAGATGTTATCTAAAAGCTATGCTATCTTCTTCTATGGTCCACCCCATTTTATGCCCAATTAGACATTTTAGTGTGAGAAGCCGACCATGTTTGATGTTCTGTTTTTTTGTGGCTGATTGACCTTTTGTAACCAGACCACACAATATATTTCTCCCATCATAGTAGTAGTGAAAAATTTTATGTTATGTTTATATACTGTTGATAGACTTTGGGAATCCCAATCATGATGGAATAGATGTTAAAATTCGTCATCAATTACGTGGGCCATACGGGTGCATCTATCCGATTAGTGGCAAGTATCCCTGAAAGCAAGGTTTGCTATACCGGATTTGGTACCTAGATCAATAACATGTTGGTGTCTAGCGTGCTATCTCTTTAGTGGGCCTTATATTGGTGCCACCTTGTTACTATATTGGTAGGGAGCCGGTTCAGCATACTGAGTATTGGTACACCCTCTATACCGCTTACCAGTATTGAACCGGTATGGTATGGCAAATCTTGGTTGGTATAGTATTGATATGAGTTGATTTAGTACACCAGCACTTGGTATGCCTCCCATACCAAGTATGGGTTTACTACTGTCATGGTTTGGTATGCTTGGCATGGGTGGTATGCATCGGTATGATGAATGTTGCTTGGAAGCTTTCTTTTCTTTTTTTATTAATTTAGATATAAAAATAGAATGGGACTTTTAATTATAATTAAACATGAGGTGCCTTTACTCTTTACTATTTAGAGTTATTGACATGTGAAAATTGAGTCTTGCTTAGGACCCAACAAATCAAATATTTCGTGCATAGAAGCTCCCTTTTCTTCCTTTATTGTTATTTTGAGAAGAAAAATTAGACTGCCATGGAATTTCCTTCAGAATAAAAATGCATATAAACTTAATGTCGCCAAAGAAGCTATTTCCATCTTTGATATATCTCCCCCAAAAATCTAAACCTTAATTTTTTTTATAGAATGTATTTTGTACTATTAAGCATATTCCTTCATAATTTATTTAGCAAACTGCTCTAGCGGTGGGTGGGAACATAAATAACCATCAATTGCCACTTCCCTTGAAAAAATCACATGCATTATTTCATACTTGATGCTAGGTAAGCTTTAGTCTTATCCCAAAAGTTAAGACCTTAATTTTTATACAGAATATTTTTTTATTATGTCCATTCATATTCATTTGTTTAGAAATTTACTTTAGTCATGATGGTTGTATCACAATGTCCATCAAATGTTACTTGCATTAATCACATGCATTGCATGTGCTTGATGCTAGCATAGTCATAAAGTTGTACGTAACCATTTTATTTTGTTTAGTGGAAAGGTGATACTCTCTGCTCAAGGTGTTTCCCCACTTTGTCAGTTTTGATCTTACAACAGAACTGAGAGAGTGATGCTGGCATAGCTAATAGTATTAGAGCTGAGTGAATAAGTGGGAGGGTATTTGTCAGGTGTTATCTGATTGCTGTCTGTTGTGGAGATTTAAGGGCTAATTTATAAGATAGCAATAGAGCATGAAATATTGTATAATTTAGAGCGTCGGGCCTCAAAATGTTAAGTGATTATATTGGAAATGAGAATTTTAGGGTGCATGGAAAAAGAAGAAAGGATGGGAAACTAGTCTGCAAAGGGGCAATGGTTCCGGACAAAGTGATAAAAAACTTCTTGAGATGGTAGCAACATGTGCGACAATGATATGAAGAGATCCAATTAGAACAGGTTCTCTATCATGTAGTGAAAGGCGTAGAAAACAGAGGGAAACTAGGGCTAGGATGGGAGTTGTTGGAAGGGATATAGGAAGGACAAAATAATGCCAGATATTTCCTTTAATAGGGATAATCAATGAATAGACTTTCGTACCCCAACCCAATTAGTTTGCAAAATGCTTCATGACTATGATTGCTCTGCTTTTCATCCATGTTGGTCTCAGTTATTGTACATTTAGAGCCATTGTATTGCTTTTCATTGCTTATAAAAACTTGAAATGTATGTTTTCAGTGTTACCTGTAGAAAGCTAAACACAGCTAGCAGCATCTCCTTGTTAGCACATTGTATCTTTGATTTTATTAGCATTAATAAATAACAAATATGTAATGAAATTTTAGCATCTTTCTGACATTGAGACATTAGTCTGATTTTTTCCTTGTAGTGTCAAGTTTTAGATGCATTTCTTGAGTAGAATAACCTTTTTCTTTTGTTTTTGGTTCATGCTGCAGCAATGACAGTTCATCAATTGTAGATAACAACTCAAAGTTGAATCTATGTGGTGAAATGCAGCAGGCTGGAGATTTGATCAAATCAGTTGGAACAGAAGTTTCCTCAGTCATATCAACATCAACAACACCTCGTGTCTTTGCTTTTGGTGCTTCGACTGCTCCAAGCTTAAGCAATGGCTCACTGCGCTCATCCTCTAACTTCTCATTTTCCACTTCTCCAGCTGTGACATTTTCTGCTGGTACTGCAAGCTCGATTTTCTCTACCAGCCCTTCCAGTGCAACTGGTTGCAATGGTTTATCCGTATCACCTGCAGCACCTATATTTTCCATGGTTCCCGTACTTCAGTTTGGGTCCAGTACCTCAAAAGGGTTTCTGATATCAGTTTCTTCCCAGTATAAATCAGATAACATGGATATGGGGGCAAAGCCTACCAAGGCATCACCATTCAGCTTAAATAGTTCTGCTCAGGGCACATTCTCATTTTCAAGCACAGGCAGCAGCAATTCGTCTGCTCTGACAGTACCATCTGCATTTTCTAACACCGGCAGTGACTTATCTGTTGCGGCAACATTATGTGCAAGTTCAAGCATGGGCAGCAGTTCCACTGCTCCTGCCCCAAGTATGAGTGCCAGCCAATCTGTCCTTGGACCATCATCAGCATTTTCAGATACAACCAGCATTTCTGGGTTCAGTTCTTCAGGGCAGTCCGGTAGTTTGAGTCCATCTGTTGCAGCTAGCAATTCTCAGAACTTTGCTGCTAGTTTTGGTGCTACAACTGCATCTTTTGGCATACAGTCAACCCAAACTGGAAGTTGGGTCTCACACATTTCTCAAAGCTCTGCGAGTCCATTTGGTCCTTCTCTGTCAGCTCCGACATTTGGACTCAGTGCTACTTCCTCATCTGGTTTTGGCAGTTCACCATTTGGGCATGCATCTGGTACTAAATCTTTTAGTTCAAGTTCTGGATTCTCTGTTTCAGCTGGTGCCAACTCTTCCAGCCCTGGGACCAGCTCTTCTGCAGCTACCACTAGTTTGTTCAGTTCAAGTTCCCTACCATCCACATCATCTGTCTTCGGTACCGGTTTTGGATCTAGTGTGTCCCCATCTACTGGATTTTCATTTGGACTGTCTACATCTGCTTTAGGGAGTTCATCTACATTTGGTTCATCATCAGGCTCAGCATTCTCATTCACTTCAGCTGGTTCTACTCCAACGCCACTTTTTTCTGCGCAACCTGTATTTGGAATGTCCACTGCAGCTGCTGGTTTTAGCTCAGGATCTACTGGAACTGATCAGATGAATGTCGAGGACAGCATGGCTGATGACACTAACCAAGCAGAGGTTTCTATGGTTTCGGCATTTGCTCAACCAAGCAGTTCACTTGCGGCACCAGTCTTTGGTGCTCCAGCAAATTTGTCAGGTGGATCACCCATTTTCCAATTTGGTAGCCATCTGAATTCTTCTATCCCTCAAAATCCATCCCCATTTCAGGCAGCTGGTAATCTAGAGCTTCCTCCGGGAGGAAGCTTTTCTTTGGGTAGTGGTGGTGGGGACAAGTCTGGCCGAAAATTTGTGAAAGTAAGACGAGACAAGCAACGAAAGAAATAAGACATTTGTCTCCCAATAGGGACTTTATGACTCCATTCTTATCAACATTGACTCATCGTATGATAATCAAATATTTTTCAAGGAAAGGTGTGGATTGTTTATTATTTCCACCTTTGGTGCTGGGTTTTCTGATATCAATGCTCTCGTGTCTTTTCCAGCACTGTAAAGTCGGTCTTTACTTTCTTCGCCCTCTGAGCTATATGTTTCCAATTTTGGATTAAGCTTTAGCGAGTATAAGGAGTATATGCCTTGTGTTAGTGTCAAACAGGGTGCATGGTGGACTTTGTTTTGTAACATAGGACATCATGTATTTCATCAAATGTAATCTTGTATCAGGTCTGTGCGCTGTTGTACATTCTGGCTAGGTTATTTATTTTATATTATTTGCAAAGGTGAGATTGCAACTGCAGTTATATATTTTCCAAATCCTATGGTAGAAGAATAATGCAGCTTGTCGACAAATATTTGTTTCCAGTCACTATCAGATCAGAATTTGTTTTTTGTTTTGTGACCTTAGTTGGACCTCGCCTTTTGGAGGCAGTCGATTGCTACTGTTAAGGATTCGTTGGATATCAATTTTTTTGTTCTTCTAGTTTGAAAGGTGAAAGCATGAAATCTGTTATAAAAAGCCTATTTCATTCTTTTATTTATATTTTTTATTTTAAAAATAACTTTTATAATTTATGTACAAATTGGAAGTGAGAATTGTTTCTTCTGCTGCAATTAAAAATATTAGAGCAGAATTCGGTGCAAATATGGGATCATGAAGAGGTGGCGGGCCCTAATTTGGCCCATCAACTCAAGGCTCTGGAAGAGGAGATTCATCTCACCCTCAAAAAGCCTGGGAACTTAGTTTGAGTCTGACGGTGGCAAGAGGTCTAGTGATTGGGTGGTGCATGGGCAAAGGAACTTATCTATTTAGGGTCATGGCCACCAACATCGGTGGTCGATGGCCATTGTAGATAGGGATGAAAGTAGTATGGATAATATTCATTTGGATCTATTTTTTTTATCTGAATTAATCAGGATATGTAAAGAAATTTGAGGATTGGATTAATATTTATATTTGTAGTCATATCTATCAAAGAAAATTGAATATGTGTGTGGATAAATAACTATTTGATTCGTATTGAATATCTTGTAGGAGCAATATCCAATCATTTAAACATGCTATTAATTTGATTTAAAATCTAATTAGTAATATCTTTGATTTCATAATCATAAATTTTGAATATCCAACCTATATTTATAGTTATTAGATAAATTTAAATTGTATTCGTATTCGTATTTGATATCAATTTTTGTATCGAAATAATATTTATATTTATATTTATATTTATCAGATAAAATAAATATGAATATGGGTATCTTGGTATCTGATCTATATCCTATCTGATTTCAGCTTTAGTTAAAGTGATAAGCTATCACTTCACAATAAATATTTTTTTGTTGTATACAGCTACTTTAGGCCGTAGCTATTGCCTTATTGCCTGCTGCTGTTGTTCCATCTCCTTTCTCTTACACGGAAAGGCATCTCTGTTTTTGCTTCACAAGAACATTTGCAAAATAAGGCAAAAATGCTATGAGGAAAGACCATAGATAAAAGGGATTTTGATAGGTTTTGGAGACTGAGAGTGGAGCACATGCTTAAATCAAAGCCCGAGAAGAGGGGAGGAAGAAGAAAGGATATGAATAAAGGACACAAGTTTGATCTTTTGGTGCCAAGGAGGATTGGGGAAAGCGTGGGTGGATGGAATTAGTTTAGAAGAAAGAAATGGTAGGGAAGTGAGAAAGTGGACTGATAGATAATGTGGTTGTGAAGAGATGGGAAAGGGGGAAAACATATAGTGATGGATTGTCCCTTATTAGGGACTGAAATGGTTTTTACTTTTGCCTGCGACATATTTTTTATATTTTGTTGTGAGAAATGAAAACAATAGCAACTATCAAAGAGGCTTCTGTTGTTGGGAAATAAATGAAATAGAAATCTTGTTTTTAAATTTTTTTTGAAAGAAAATTGATGATGATGCCAAATGCAGCATAAGCATTGTCATTCACCTTTGCATGTATTATTACATGTTCTATCATGGTTGTACACTTTTAAATGATATAATAAATTCTTACTTTTCTTTACTAAATTATTTGAGCAAGTAGATATATGGGGAATATTCTAAAAGTTAAACTACACATTAAGCACTGGACAAAAGATCTAACAATTCCAAAAGCAATGATCGGTCATTCATATTGAAGAGCCATACTATTGAGGTTGATCTACACCTTTAAAAATGGGTGAAATTATATATATATATATATATATAGAGAGAGAGAGAGAGAGAGAGAGAGAGAGATACTTGCGTTTAATATTGTGCTGCCAGATTGTCCATTATTTTTTCATCCATTTGATGCTTAGGTGAAAGATCTCCAAAATAAAGATTTTTTGCTTTCCAGACATTTTCTATGGTTAGATCAGTATTTGGATCTTCAAGATATAGATTCCACCTTTGCTTTTAAATCGTCGAATCTTTTACTAAATTAAATATATCTTCAATATACTGGTTCCATCATTGATTTGAAAAGGTTAAATCTTTTACTAAAGATTTATTTGTCAAGTTTGTAGTGAAATTCTGTTCTATATTGAGGCTAATATATTCAGATACGGTAGCATTGAAAATGGTGTGCAATCATCTATCATGATTATTGACTCAGAACTTGCTTGTTGTTTCACATTAGTTAAGTTGTTAGCTTAGCAAGCCATGAAAGACTACCTTCTGTAAGGTTGATTTTGTTGTAACTGTATGTTGTTATTTGGTGCCTCGTAGATTCTCAGAGTGTGTAATTAGTGACAATCTTATGGTTGTTCCAGTGCAGTCATTTGTTGATAATTGGGACTCATTTTGACGGCCATAGTTCAACCTTGAAAATTATGTAAGGGCAAAGTGTTGAGAGGAATGCTAGTATGAGAGAGGAACCAAATCTTTAGGAGAACTAGCAAGATGAAGTATTACCATGTTAGGAGGCTTGGGGAGAAATTCCAACTTCATCAATCTTGATGATTATTTCCTTGCCTTCCCATTGATCTTCAATTTGCAACACACCTGCTAATAGTTGATCAACTGGGGAAGTTCCACTTGTTATAGTTGAAAATGTGGCTTGAAGTTACTCAAAATGATCTGGTTGTTCTTTGAAGCCTTCATTTCCCGTTCCATTTGAGCCAAGCATTCTTCATATAGTTCGAGTATTTTGTCATGGTACTGAAGAAGGTTCGTCATATTTATTTTTGGTGCAAACAATTATTTTAAAAAAGGAAATGTCTTCTAGAAGAAAGGTGACAGATCAAACAAATGCTCAGATAATAACTGATGCTGGAATAATAGGTATTCAAGCACGACAGGAAGAAGAAATTGGGATATAGAAACTAGGAGAGGGACCATAGAGTGTAGTCCACCACTATATTCAAATAGGTATGCCAAATGTTCATTCTTCATTTTTCTACCACATGACCATAGATAGATGCTTTAATGCTCTTCATATCATGGTGCCACGGGAATTACCTGCTACCAAACCCAACCTCTCCTCCTCGAATCGCAGCCGAGCACCCATTGATGACCTGGCTGAGTGGGACCACCTTGAATATTAGAGTGAGACCTAGGCACCCATGATAAGGCAGCACTACGATATTGGCCTTCACCTGATCTTCAACTCGGTCAGTTATCGATCCTGAGGTTGGGATCTAGCTGACAATAAGAGATGACATTCAATTGCTCACATGAGCACTAGTGCATCCGGGGTGGGATCTTGATTTTGCCTTGACCTCAAGTCATAGGCTTATTTGGTCACATGGATAATTTCGAAAATCTCCCAACAACCTTTAAAACATGGGCACGATCTATGACTGATACCAACGGCTAACAAATCTGATCTGCAGGCTCGACTAATGGTTGACATCTATAACTAACAATCCTAATTATAGGTTAGTGGGTGAATCCTAATGGCCGGTCGAATCATGGCCTCATAGGTATTAATGCCCTACCAGATTCCAACGTAACAGTCCATGACTCTATCCCTATATAAAAGAGAAAATAAGGGGATCCTTAAGTAATGCTCGACCCCAGAGTTAATACTCCACTCCAATCCTCCATCCTCCTTCATCTACTTCCTGAACTCCGGTTAACTGAAGCATCTAAGGGTTGCTTGCTGGATACACTCAGACGAGAGGGCTTTCTTTGTAGGTCCATTGGCCATTGAGAGCAGCTAGCGCCTATCGAAGCTCCTGATATGACATCTTCAGGATATAGTGGTAACAGATTGGCATGCTAGGTAGGGGAAAGAAATCAATCTTGAAGAAAGAATGGCGAGGATGAGAGCACAGAATGTTTCAGCTAGTTTCGATTGAAATTTTTTATGAACAAATGATCAACTCCACAAGTTGAACCAGGTTTGTCCCATCCTGCCCTAGTAGTGGACCAGTAGTAGCTCGCTACCCTACTACAATAAAGTGCAAACTTTTACGACCACCATCTAGAGTCTTTCGCAGACGGTGGAGAGGCAACACAATAGCTCAAGGAGGAAGGTCCACATGTTGCTTCTTGGTACAACCAATGATCCCAGCCTACTTGACAGTCTCACCATCCAGATTCCTAGGCTCAGCAAACTCCCCCTTGCCACCAAAGCTTAAGGCTAGAGAAGTGATGCCATTTTCCATCTGAATCGTTCGATAAGGACTCGACCTCGAGATATTCCCAACACCATAGTGATTCCCACCAACTGGATGATAAGAATCGAAAGCTTCAAGAGTTTGACTGATGACTTATTGAATTGCAGAAGGACAATAGAGGTCGGCATATGGCCTCAGATTCAACATCTATCCTCCATTCTCTAGAAGAATTATAGAAGAATTAATCCCACCTCAGTTCAAGATACCAACAGCATGTGATTGTAAGTACTATCGGTTCCATTATGATCATGTGTTGGGATGCGTAGGGATTTTATGCATGCATTTCAAAAATTTTTTTAGCGAAAGAACATTAGATTATACTATTTAATCTATAAATACATATATAAGATCTGATCTTAAAACTCCTACAAATGGATCGATGACATGAATTTATATACATAAAAAAATTTGAATCTAAAATGACAAGCATGTGAACCAAAAATAGTATTTAATAATAGATCTAATCTACTACTTCTAGGGTTCCGAACTCAATACCTGAGCGTGGATAGTCGAACTCCACAATCGAGAACATAGATATGAAAATCCTCTCCGATTGTTCGCAGCCACACAAGCATCCGACCTCTACGGATGGTCTACATGAAGTCCTCGGATCGATCAGTCCTCTACGGGAGTGCTAGCTCGCATAGTCGGCTTCTGATAGCAGATCTGATTTGATCTCTTTCTTCGATTATCTCGGATCTTTTTGATGTCCAAGATAGATAAGAGAAGATGCTGGATGGTAGAGAAAAATATATGAAGACTCTCTTCTCTTTTGTTTTTCCCTCACCCATTAATCTTAGAATAGTTCTAGGTCGCTCACCCGAGAGGAGATCGGTCTCCTCTTTTGTTCACACCAAAGAAGAAGGAAACCCACCCAAACCTCACATCTCAAAAAAAGATTTTCAACCCTCTTTCTCTCTGGTATCTCATGGTGAAAAGCTCTCTTAGTTTGGTGCATAAAAATGTGGCTTTTTTATGATTATTACATAAACCAGATAAGACAGGATAAGGACTGGAGTTTGTTGCAATTCAAATCATTTTGAATTTTAATTTAACTCTAACTTTTTCTCACCCTTATCTAGCTTAAAGAGGGACTTATCAAAAAAAATTGAGCACAAAAATTAATTGAAAAGATTTTTTTTTCTCATACACAATGGGCACCTTCAAAAACTACCGACGTGTGAAAGGATATAGATAAGATTTTAAGTCGAAATTCAAATCAATTTGAATTCAAATCAAAACCAACCAAATCCTATCCTTAATGGGTGACAAAAGAAAGATTATTTTTTTATTTTCTCACATACAAATTGATTTTGTACGGTGAGAAAAGGTGTGAGATAATTTGGGTGGCGCAAGGGAGAGAATCCCACTCATTTGGGACTCTAGGGTTTAACCAATTGGATTTCTTTCAAACCCAATCTAATTAGACCCAAATAAAATATGATGAATCTAATCTAATTAATTCTTACAATCTCAATTAAATTTGATCAAATCAATAAATTAATTGAGCCATAAATCCGATCAAATTAGGATCATTTCTTCTTACCGATTAGGTCATCTCATAACCTAATCAGACCTGACATGATTGAATCTAATTTAATCAAACTTGGTCTAGACTTTAATTCTCAATCAAATTGAGCTAATTAGTGATCTAATTACTAATTAATCCTCCATTAATGATAGAGTCTAAGTCTAGTGGGACTCTTCTCTAGAGTCCCTGTCCAGTGAGACTCTTCAGCAGAGTCTCCATTTAGTGAAACTCTTCACCAGAGTCTCCATCTACTGGGACTCTTCAGATTAGCCATATGATCAGAGAGAAACTTCTAATATATGTGACCTCATAGGTTCGAACCTAAACTGATAGCACAGAAATTGATTCTTGTACCAATCGAAGTAACCATCTAGCAATGGTACCCGATATTCGGATAGGTCGAATGTATGCAAAGCAACACTTAAAAACTTATTTGAATATAGTTACCATATAATTCATCTCTTTGACCTTTGATGCTAGGATGATTTAGAGTTTAAACTGTCAACTCTTAACAGTATATCCATTATGTGTCTTAACTTGATAAATCCTGTGACTCATCACAAGGATTGCCCTGGCCAAGATCTTACTAAATTGAAACACAAAGCATTCTCTCTAATCTCTTAGAGTGGTCAATTCCATCTCAACTCACACACCAATTTTATAAGTACTTGACTATATCCAAAAATCTTTCGATCTTGAATTAAAAATTCAGGTAGTCCGGTACCAAAGTACAGTGAGTTGTTTGCAAGTCACTATGGTGATCTCAGATCGAAGAAATATTTATCCCCATATCCCTTCGGAGTGACTCTTGATGGTAGAGGGCTCTGAAGTTGGTCACGTTCAGTGAAATGTACTCTTAATTTCACTTGCATGCTATACCAACATCTCCATGCTCCTTGATTAAGAGGATAACCAACCTATATGGTACACAATGATCTACACTTGATATGTCTATCATCTAAGTAATAGCATATCATTTAATCACGAACTCATTTAAGAACTAAACGATAAATCTTCTTTTATCGATTTAAAATAGTCCTAAGGATTTTTATCATAATACAGAAGTTCGATGTAGAAGATGTAGAAGTTTATGATAAAAATTATCAAATAAATATTTTATTAATTAATTTATATATAATTACATCAAATAGCATAATCATCAACAGACTGACGATTGACTTTGAGACATTTTTCAACAACTTTCACTTACACTAAAGCCTATCAGTACAGTATCGTATACCCATCTTCATTTTGTGATCTTCGAACTCCTTTACCGCAAGGGCTTTAGTTAATGGGTCGGTCAGGTTATTCTTTCTGCCGACTTTCAGAAGATCGACGTCACCTCGATCCATGATATCTCGGATAAAGTGATAGTGATGCAGAATATGCTTTGTCCGCTGATGTGCCTTCGGCTCTTTTGCCTAAGCTATGGCTCTAATACTATCACAATAAAGCAGAATTGGACCATCGATGGAGGGTGCCACTTCAAGCTCGTTGATGAACTTTCTCAGCCATACAGCTTCTTTTGCAGTATCGGATGCCGCGATGTACTCCACCTCGCAAACAGAATCAGCTACGGTGTGCTACTTGAAATTTTTCCAATAGACAGCTCTACTATTTAGGATAAAGATGTATCTCGACATGCTTTTGCTATCATCACGATCTGACTGAAAATTGAAATCAGTGTATCCCATAAGTTTCAAGTCAGATTCTCAATAAACGAGCCACTGATCCTTAGTATTTCTCAAATACTTAAGGATAATTTTTGCAACCTTTCAATGGTTCTTATTTGGATCTAATTGGTATCTACTCACTACTCTTAGTGAGTATGCCACATCCGATCTTGTACATGTCATAGCGTACATTATAGAACCTACTGCCGAGGCATATAAAATTCTATTCATATGCTCTCTCTCTTGAGGGGTTATTGGACAATCTTTCTTCAAGGGAGAAATTCCATGGCCTATCGGAAGATAGCCTTTTTTTGAAATTCTCCATGCTAAATCGTTTCAACATGGTATCTATGTACGTTGATTGAGAGAGTCTGAGCAGCCTCTTAGATCTATCCCTATAGATCTTCATTCCTAGGATGTAGGCTGCTTCTCCCAAATCTTTCATGAAGAATTGTGACGATAGTTACACTTTTATTCTCTGTAATATAGGGACATCATTCTCAATTAAAAGAATATCGTTCACATACAAATAAGAAATATAATTACTAAATCATTAGCCTACTTATATATACAAAGTTTCTTTTCATTCTTAATGAAGCCATACGTTCTGATCACCTTATCAAAATGTATGTTCCAACTCCGAGATACTTGCGTCAATCCATAAATGGATCTTTGAAGCTTGCACATTTTGGATTCATCTGTAGATGTGAACCCTTCAGATTGCATCATATACATCTCTTCATTTAGCTCTCCATTTAGAAAAGTTATCTTCACATCCATTTGCTAGACTTCATAGTTCAGGTATGCCGCTATTGCAAGCATGATCCGAATGGACTTGAGCATTATCATAGGATAGAATATCTCATCATAGTCAATACCATAATGTTGATGATACCTTTTGACAACCAGATGAGTTTTATAGGTGAAAACCTTTCCGTCTACGCCCCTTTCCTTTTGAAGACCCACTTACACCCTATGAGTTTTACCCCTTCAGGTGGATCAACCAATATCCACACATTATTAATCTTCATGGACTCTATTTTGGATTTCATGATTTCAAGCCATTTTTTAGAGTTGGACCTCTGCATTACATCCATATAGGTGACTGGATCCTCATTGTTCTCATCGAGCTCAACAGGATCTCCATCCCGAATCAAAAAATCTAGATATCTGTCCGACTGATGAGGTACTCTATCGGATCGCCTTAAGGATGTTTGTATATCGGGCTCCAAATTTGATCTTATCAATTCAGTTCAGATTCAGTCACTGTTGTCGGTTCTTCTACCTGTCGAACTTCATCAAGCTCGACTTTAGAGGTACTTGTTCTTGAAGGAACCAGATCTAGGATTTCAAGGTTAGATCTTGAAACTTTTTCAAGATCAGGCAGTGGAAGATTAAAATAAATCAAAATTTATTTTTTAAAATTAAAAAATTTTAGATCTAAGATCCTATTACATGATTATTACATAATATTAAATCAAAAATTAAAATATATAGAGCATGAACTACATGTTGATCATATCAACATGTTTCTATACTACATCTAATGTATGTATTAAACAATAGATCAGATCTATTACCATGCAAGTTAGACGTTCTAACCTTGCTGATCCAGGCTTGAGGATGATGTTGCAAATCGCACATGCATCCGGTCTCTAGGAGTCATCCATACGAGCCCACGAATCTTGATCAGAAGTCCTGCTTCAGGTAATCAGCACAGTATGCTAGTACTGCGTTGATCCTTCTTTGATGGTTGATCAGGTACCTCCTTCTTCTTGATTTGGGCTCTTCTAAAGATGAGAAGTAGGAGGAGTTTTAGATCTGAGATGCTCTTAGAAAACTCAAGATGGAGGAAGGGAAGAGATGAAACTAACAACCCTAGAAGAAGACCCTCTTCTTCTTCTCTTTACTCTCTTCTAGACACTCTGTCTTGTGTCTATTATATCTTCACGACCCAAAGGTCTTTCTCTCTGATTTTTGGATGCCCCAAAGGTCTCTCAAATCTCTATGTTCTTTAAAAATTTCATGAAGAAACTCATTTTATAGAGAGAGATATGATAGAGTCCTTGTCTAAATCAAATACCTAATCAAGGCTTATCCAAACATGGCAAGATAAGGGGCGCCCAACTCTTGGGCGCTTTCTCCTTATTTTCATACATGGACTACTAGTAAAGGGTGCACAATGTGTGCCCTAAAAGTCATGAAAATTCCAAAAAAAATCTGGATAAATTTGGTGTAAAAAAGAAAGAGTTTTGGATTTCTAAAACTCTATCTCATAGAATTTGAAATCCAAACCTATTCCTACTTTGATTTGATCCACAACCACTTTTCATGTATGAAAGAAGAGAAGAAACCTTTTGGACATAGGAAAGACCTGGGAGAGGGTTTTTGTCACACAAAATAAGAGGGGATTGGCATGGAATAAGAGAGAGGGAGTGGGGGGGGCTTATGTGGCGCAAGGTGGAATCTTAGTCTTACTAAGATTCTATTTTATGACTTATTTTAATTTGATTTCTCAAATCAAATCAAACCAAAATTAGATCAACCCAATTAAAATAGATCTTAACCTACTTAAAAATATAATTTAATCAGATTAAATTAGATTTAAATCTGATTTAATTTTTTAATCAAATTAGAAATTAGGTTGACCCAAGTCCTAATTAAACTAGGACTAGTTTTTTCCTTGCACTTGGCTTATCTAATAAACCAATTGGACTTGATCCAATTAAGCCCAAACTAAATCTAATTAAATCATATTCAATTAGACTTAATCTCAGTCCATTGGCTTAATCAAATTAAGCCAATTAGCAATCGAATTACTAATCGATCCTCCTGTAATACTGCACTAGGTTAAATGTCAATTGTATTGATCATTTAATCTTAGAACAATTCTTAATCATTGATCAACCATCCGATCAGATCATGAACTCTAATGTGTGTAACCTCATAGGTTCAAATCTAAATCGGTAGCATAGAAATAAATTTCTGTATCAATCGAAGTGACCATCTAGCAATGATACCCGACGATCGGATAGGTCGAATGTGTAGAACAACATCCTTAGAACCCATGCGGATATAGTTTGCATATAATTCATCCCCTTGACCAAAATGATCATAGGACACCTCAGAGTTCAACTGTCAACTCTGATCAGGTTGTCCATATTGTATTTCAAAATATCAAATCCATCTGATGGATCACCCTGGCCAAAGTTTTGCTAAATTGAAATACAGTGAGTCATTCTTCTCCAACTCTTGGAGTGGTCAATCCCATCTCGATCATACTTTGACTTCGCAAGTACTTGACTATGCCCAGAAGCCTTTCATCACTGAATTAAAAATTTAGTTAGTCCAGTACCAAAGCACAGTGAGTTGCTTGCAAGTCACTGAGGTGATCTCAGGTCTAAGAGATACTTATACCTATATCCCATCAGAGTCATTCTCGACAGCAGAATACTCTAGAGTTAGTCACGTTCAATGATGATGTAACACTCTACTGTCAAGAGTAGTTAGCTAAGATCAATGGGTATAAGTATCCCTCCGATCTGAGATCACCACGGTAACTTGCAAACAACTCACTGTGCTTTGGTGCTGGACTGCCTGTATTTTTAATATAAGTTTGAAAAATTTTTAGATACAGTCAAGTACTTGTAAAGTCAGTGTATGAATCAAGATGGGATTGACAACTCCTGATTAACTTCAGGAAGAGAATGTCTCGCTGTGTTTTAATTTAGCAAAACTTAGGCCTGGGTAATCCTCGTGAGGAATCACGAGATTTGCAAAATTTTGAGATACAATAGAGATGACTTGTATGAGTGATTGACAGCATACTCAAAGTTGTCTTGAGCATTATTGGTCAAAAGGATGAATTATACAGTAACCATGGGTCAGGATTCTTAGAATATTGCTTTGCATACATTCGACCTATCTGGACGTCAGAAATCATTGCAAGATGGTTACTTCGACCGGTACAGAAATTGACTTCTATGCTATCAGCTTAGGTTTGAACCTATAGGGTCACACACATAAGAGGTTGTAACCTAATCAGATGGTTAATCAATGATTAAGAATCATTTTAAGGTTAAACAATCAATGTGATTGATGTTTGACCTAATGCAAGTATTACAGGAGGATCATTAGCAATTGAATTGCTAATTGGCTCAATCTGATTGAATAATTAAGCTGAGATCAAGTCTAATAGAATATGATTTAATTAAAATTAGTTTAGATTTAATTAGATTAAGTCTAATTGGTTTATTGGATAAGTCAGTTGCAAGGGAGAACAAGTCCCTATTTGACTAAGACTTGTATGCACCTAATTCTTAATTAAGCTAGGATTTAAATTAAATATGATTTAATTTGATTGAACTTTTAGTTGGACTAGGATCACCATTAATTAGGTTATAATTAATTTAAATTGGGTTCAAAGTATTTGACCTAATCTAAATAAGAATCTTAGTTAGACTAGGATTCCATCTTCTCTTGCGCCACCTAAGAAAATCAAAGCCCACGCCCACTAATTAATTTCAGATAATTTTTCTATGATTTCTACATCTAAGAGAAGTAATCTCATACCACTTATTTTAGAGATTTAAATCAGATTTGATCTGGTTCAATATAAAAATTAATTTGGTTCATTGTGGAAAGTGGTTCAGCCTATTTCTCTTTTTTTGAAGGAGTCCCTCTTCACAAGGACTCTTCCCTCCCTCTCTTGTACCAACTTCCCCCATATTTATCCTCCTTTTTATTGCCCTTTTTATGGTTATTTTCATGCTATCCATGAAATAAATGAGATAGGGGGCGTCCAAGAGTTGGACACCCAAGGACTCCTTGTTAGACTAGGTCTTATGACCTAGTCTGCCATATAAAAGGAGGCCGCCCCATATGTCATGATATAGGAGTCAAAAATTTATGAAAAATTGAGAAAATTACTAGAGGAGAATGAGGAAGACTGAGAGATTTTAGGCACCAAAATCCATGGAGGAGAGTCCTCTAACAAGAGATTAAAAGTTGATGTCTTGTAGAGAAGAAAGGTAAGAGAGAAGATTGTCTTCTCTTATTGATTTTCTTTCATATTTTTTTCTCTCTTTATTTTTGTGTTTTTATGTAATAAAAATATGAGAGAGAAAGAAGGATTACATGGATGATTTGAGGTACCAAAATTCTTGAAGGAAATTCTTCAATCTAGAGATCAAAGGTTGATGTCTTGCAGAGAGAAAGGTAAGAGAGAAGATTATCTTCTCTTATTATTTTTTTCTTCATATTAATATCTCTTTATTTTATATTTTTTATATGATAAAAAATATAAAATAGAAAGAGAGATGGCATGGTGAATTCATGCTCCAAAGAGTTGGAGCATGGTGATCTTTTTTTGGACATGATATGATCATGTTCTGATGGAAGAAGAAGAAGAAAAGAAGGTCTTTTCTTATGGTTTCTTTTAGAACCCTTCTTTTTCATAAATCATGAAGTTTTTCTATGAAAAAAATCAGATATCATAAGATCTGAAAACTAAAAAATATCAAGAGAAGAAGATCTTCTCATGTCCTAGCATAGAGATATTTTCAGGATATCAATTGTTGATGTACTGAAGGAGAAGATCTGTCTTCTCTTAGGATCTTTTTCTATTAAATATTAATTTTAATTTTAGAAAGATCAAAAAGTTTGACTTCTCTCTTATTTATCCTCATATTCTTCATCTCTTAAAATATCCAAGAGATCCAAAGAATATTTTTTAGATTAACCATCTGGAGGGATCTGCAAAAAGCTAGCACTTCGAGCGGATCTTCGTTTGATGAACCTTCGATTTTGTTGCAGCCTCGTGTAGATCACCTGTAGAGGCCAGACGTGTGTGCGGCTCCAAAGGCAACAAAAAAAATCAACCATAGAGTTTTCGACCCGCATGAAGGTAAGAGATCTGATCTCTTCTTTTATCTAGATATGATCTAGATTTTAAATCTGAAACTGTTTCAGATCTATGGTATTGATTTGATCAATACCAAAATTTTTTATTTTTTGATTTATAAATACAATATGACATGTTATAGATCTTAATTATAGAATTTAATAATTTGATTACATACATTTATAGATTAAATTATTTAATTTATATGTTCCACTGTGTTATATTTAAAAAAAGTTTTGAAATTTATGCATGAAATCCTGCACCTTTTCCAAAAGTGGTATCAGAGCTTGGTTCTTTTATAACATGTTTATAATTATATTAAAATAAATTTAAAAAATAAAATAATGATCGCACGGACTGTAAATTGTCTTACTGTAAGATTTACCCCTTACAGTGCAAAGGTTGTCCTGGTATGTTACGATCTAGAAAATTTAAAAGAGTTTAAATAAATCTTATCATGAATATTTTAGATTAAGTGTCACGCCCCCGATCCGAGATTATTGAATCGAGGGTCGCGGCAACCGCCGCATACTCATGAAGAACTCTCTCCATAAGCATGCAAGGCATCTCATCACGATATCAATGCATCGCAGCGGAATAAATTCAAATAATTATTATTCAACTGTAATTCAAGTAATTAAATCAAATGTCTTACATCCAATAAAATTTTTCTAAAACAATAAAACAATAGATCTAAATTCAATGAAGTTGAAAATGCTAATCTCGCTTCTAAAAGCTCTGTCCCAATATTTCTTCCCACTCTTGAAATTAATTATCTGAATCTGAAAAATAGAAAGAAAGGTAATGAGCTAGACAGCCCAGTAAGTAACAAATATCTCTACCAGATATTTCAGATATTATCTAATTTTCAAGAATAATGCTGCAAATAAACATAAGAGTATATTTCATGCTGATCAAATATTTTCAAATATTCACATATAATATAATCATAAATTCGATTCGATTCAAAACACTCGTAACTCAACAGCCTTGACTATGACCAACGTTTAACCCCCATTGGCGGGGTCCACAGAATACCAGCGCACAACCCCCACTGGCAGGGTCCAGAAATACCAGCGCACAATCCCACTAGCAGGGTCCACAAATACCAGCGCACAACCCCCACTGGCAGGGTCCATAAAGTACCAACGTATAATCCCCATTGGCGGGGCCCACTGAAACATAGTTAGGCTGAGAGCATAAATCCGATCTATATCAAAACACTTAGTACCACAATATATATCATAATCTTTCACTAAACATGTGATAAATCGATATACCATAACATTTCAAAAGTACTTTTCTTTCAAAACATAATTTCATAAATCATGCATAATTTCAGAGAATAATTATTTATTTTCAGAATAAATATGGAATATCTCGAGAAGATGATTCATTACTTACCTTTCACGGAGCACTGAATGAACGGATCGACTAACTTCTAGGAGATTCTTCCGTGCCTATTATCCAAAATTATATTTTTATATTAATTTTAATTCAAAATTAAATCTAACAAATCCCAAAATTTAAAATCTCGCTTAAAATCAGACTCGTCTCTAAACTCGATCAGAATCATCAGATGAAGCCTTCCCCTACGCTAATCTTAGAAGGGTAACTTTAGAGAGAGAGAAATCCATCCAGAGAGAGAAACAAACTAGAGAGAGAAAATTCTAGAGAGAGAAAGTAGAGAGAGAAAGTCCAATTCCAGAGAGAAAAAATCAGGGTTCAGACTAAAAGAAGAGAGAGAAGAGAGAGAAACTCTCTCTCTCATCAATTTCAATTTTTTTTCTTTATTTATTTATTTATTTATTTATTTATTTACTTACTTACTTATTTGTTCACATATATATATTTTATTATTATTATTATTATTTTCTTTTCTTTTCTTTTCTTTTCTTTTTTTTTTCTCTTTTCTTTTTTTTCTTTTTCTTTTTCTTCTTTTTTCTTCTTTTTCTTTCCTTTTTCTTCTTTTTCTTCTTTTCTTTTCTTTTCTTTTCTTTTCTTTTTCTTTTTCTTCTTCTTCTCGGTTCTTCCCGCACCGGAACAGGGGACCGGCGTCCCCTCGGCCTTGACCGACCGTTCGGGCCACGGCCGCCGCGGCGGAGGCCGGCGGCCGACAGGAATCACTCCCCCGGTCATGGAGGAGGGTGGCCGGCGATCAATTTCCGATCGCCGGCGCCGGAGATTTCAAGGAAAATAAGCCAAAAAATAGAGTCTGTTTCCGACCAAAAATCGGCGACGCTCGTCGCCGGCCACCGCGCACAAACGCACGGGGGAAAGAGGAAGGAAGGGAGGAAAAAGTGAAGGACTTACCACGACCTCCTGGGACCTCGTCGGAGAGAAAACACGGCGAGGAACCAACTGCGCCCGCGGCTCTTCTTCGGGAAAATCGAAGAGAAAGAGGGGAAGAAAAGACCGATGAATCGATTCTAAAGAGAGGGGGTCTTCTTATAGGAATTCCTAGGACTCCGAGGGGTCTTAGGAGTTCGATCTTTGCTCGGATTTCGCTGGAGAAGGAGACTCCTATCGGGAGTCTTCTTCCCGGTTTAGAATTCCTCTATTTTTTTTTTTTTTTTTTTTTTTCTGTTTGGGCTTTTGTGGGCTGAAAAAGGTTTTGGGCTATAACATTCTTCACCCCTAAAAAGAAATTTCGTCCTCGAAATTTTTCATACCTGTCACCATAGTATTGGAAGCCTGTGGATTCTGTTGAGTGAGCGCATAAACTCTTCCCTGGGTTTTAGAAATCTGTCCACCACCCTTATGTTGTCCTTCATGAGTTCTTTTGCCAGCTTGATTTTCAGCATTTAGCGGGCAGCTAGCAATTTTATGATCCTTCTGTCCACATTTGAAACAAGCACCGGTATTCCAATAGCAATCCTTGTCTTCATGATTTTTACCACATCTGGAGCACGGCTCACCATCAACCTGTTGAGTCTTATTGTCTACTGCTCCCTTAGCTGATCTTTTGATATTTTTATTATTCTGCCCTTGGGTATCATTTGATTGTGTTCTCTTTCTTTGCCTTCTTTTCTTTTCCATGCGTTCTTCATTGACTTCCCTTTCAATTATCAGTGCTTTGTTTACCACATCTGCATAAGTTGTCAATTCATATGGAACCACTTGTTTTCGAATCTCAGTTCTCAGTCCCATCTCAAACTTGTGAACACGTTCTTGCTCACCATCCACTAATCTCGGAGCAAATTTTGCTAACTCTGTAAATTTTGCTTCATATTCAGTCACACTCATACCCTTTTGCTTCAAATAAATAAACTCTTGCTCTTTCTGGATCCTTATACTCCGAGGAAAATACTGATCATAGAATGCAATCCGAAACCTTTCCCAGGTAAGTATTTCGCCGTCTTGTTCATGCTTGCGCTGTAGTCGCTGACACCAGTTGTATGCTTCTCCTTGTAGTAAATAAGCTGCATATCAATTTTTTCTTCATCAAGACACTCTTGGACAGCGAAAGCCTTCTCCATCTCCATTATCCAGTTGTCAGCCTCCAAAGGTTCAGTAGTCCCCTTGAAAGCTGGAGGAGCAAGCTTTTTAAATTCTGAAATGTTGTTCCGTTGTACTGGTTGCTCTCCATGTTGTGGTGGTGGATGCTGATGTTGTTGTGTATCTCGTTGTATCTGCTGTTGTTCAAACATTTGCTGCTGCATTTGTTGTTGCGCTTGTACCATCATGATTAGGGTCTGCATTAACTGAGCCATATCTGGTTCTTGACGTGCTCTCGAAGCACTCCCATTAGGATCTACGACTCCCTCCTCCTGAGGGGTGCCACTGGTCAGATGGGGAGTGCTACCATCCCGTGGTTGTGATGTCTCTCTTGCAAATTCCTTAAGTAGTTCTTGTCATTCTACGGGGAGGCATGGTAACCTTGTAGTAGTAAAACCTTATTAGATTCATTTATCTATTTGTTAGGATGGGTTTATTATGATGCTCATATTCTAACGTCCCAATATTCCTAATGTTTACCCGCCTACACTTATACTGTGTCAAATTCTGTGTCATAATTTATCCACTTATGCTCTGATACCATATTAATTGTCACGCCCCCGACCCGAGATTATTGAATCGAGGGTCGCGGCAACCGCCGCATACTCATGAAGAACTCTCTCCATAAGCATGCAAGGCATCTCATCACGATATCAATGCATCGCAGCGGAATAAATTTAAATAATTATTATTCAACTGTAATTCAAGTAATTAAATCAAATGTCTTACATCCAATAAAATTTTTCTAAAACAATAAAACAATAGATCTAAATTCAATGAAGTTGAAAATGCTAATCTCGCTTCTAAAAGCTCTGTCCCAATATTTCTTCCCACGCTTGAAATTAATTATCTGAATTTGAAAAATAGAAAGAAAGGTAATGAGCTAGACAGCCCAGTAAGTAACAAATATCTCTACCAGATATTTCAGATATTATCTAATTTTCAAGAATAATGCTGCAAATAAACATAAGAGTATATTTCATGCTGATCAAATATTTTCAAATATTCACATATAATATAATCATAAATCCGATTCGATTCAAAACACTCATAACTCAACAGCCTTGACTATGACCAATGTTTAACCCCTATTGGCGGGGTCCACAGAATACCAGCGCACAACCCCCACTGGCAGGGTCCAGAAATACCAGCGCACAATCCCCACTGGCAGGGTCCACAAATACCAGCGCACAACCCCCACTGGCAGGGTCCACAAAGTACCAACGTATAATCTCCATTGGCGGGGCCCACTGAAACATAGTTAGGCTGAGAGCATAAATCCGATCTATATCAAAACACTTAGTACCACAATATATATCATAATCTTTCACTAAACATGTGCATAAATCGATATACCATAACATTTCAAAAGCACTTTTCTTCCAAAACATAATTTCATAAATCATGCATAATTTCAGAGAATAATTATTTATTTTCAGAATAAATATGGAATATCTCGAGAAGATGATTCATTACTTACCTTTCACGGAGCACTGAATGAACGGATCGACTAACTTCTAGGAGATTCTTCCGTGCCTATTATCCAAAATTATATTTTTACATTAATTTTAATTCAAAATTAAATCTAACAAATCCCAAAATTTAAAATCTCGCTTAAAATCAGACTCGTCTCTAAACTCGATCAGAATCATCAGATGAAGCCTTCCCCTACGCTAATCTTAGAAGGGTAACTTTAGAGAGAGAGAAATCCATCCAGAGAGAGAAACAAACTAGAGAGAGAAAATTCTAGAGAGAGAAAGTAGAGAGAGAAAGTCCAATTTCAGAGAGAGAAAATCAGGGTTCAGACTAAAAGAAGAGAGAGAAGAGAGAGAAACTCTCTCTCTCATCAATTTCAATTTTTTTCTTTTTTATTTATTTATTTATTTATTTACTTACTTATTTGTTCATATATATATATTTTATTATTATTATTATTATTTTCTTTTCTTTTCTTTTCTTTTCTTTTTTGTTTTTTTCTCTTTTCTTTTTTTTCTTTTTCTTTTTCTTCTTTTTTCTTCTTTTTTCTTTTTTTCTTTCCTTTTTCTTCTTTTTCTTCTTTTCTTTTCTTTTCTTTTTCTTTTTCTTCTTCTTCTCGGTTCTTCCTGCACCGGAACAGGGGACCGGCGTCCCCTCGGCCTTGACCGACCGTTCGGGCCACGACCGCCGCGGCGGAGGCCGGCGGCCGACGGGAATCACTCCCCCGGTCACGGAGGAGGGTGGCCGGCGATCAATTTCCGATCGCCGGCGTCGGAGATTTCAAGGAAAATAAGCCAAAAAATAGAGTCTGTTCCCGACCAAAAATCGGCGACGCTCGTCGCCGGCCACCGCGCACAAACGCACGGGGGAAAGAGGAAGGAAGGGAGGAAAAAGTGAAGGACTTACCACGACCTCCTGGGACTTCGTCGGAGAGAAAACACGGCGAGGAACCAACTGCGCCCGCGGCTCTTCTTCGGGAAAATCGGAGAGAAAGAGGGGAAGAAAAGACCGATGAATCGATTCTAAAGAGAGGGGGTCTTCTTATAGGAATTTCTAGGACTCCGAGGGGTCTTAGGAGTTCGATCTTTGCTCGGATTTCGCCGGAGAAGGAGACTCCTATCGGGAGTCTTCTTCTCGGTTTAGAATTCCTCTATTTTTTTTTTTTTTTTTTTTTTTCTGTTTGGGCTTTTGTGGGCTGAAAAGGGTTTTGGGCTATAACATTAAGTCTATTTCATTTCATAAATTTTTATGTAATGTACATAGATTAAAATCAGCCTAGAATAGGATCTTGCGAAGGTTCTAATTGCTAATCGGGCCGGCTCGACCAGCAAGCCAGCTCGACCAGCATGCCAGCTCGACTGAAAAGTTGGCTGAATTATCTTTCTGACTGATTTTAATTGTTAGTGTTTGTTAGTGAGATAAGCCGACCCATTTTTGAAATGAGTCGACCTATTTAGTGAAACAACACTAGATTGTATTAAACCTTTCAAAAGTTGAAAATATTTTTCAAAATGCCGAACCCCTACCCTCAGCCATGAACTTAATTAAAAGAATTAAGTGATTGTTTAGGATCTAAGTTTGTGATTTCAAGATCCAAAGATAATTTCATAAAACATGGGTTAAAGGATAATGGGTTAGCTTTGATCAGATCATTAACTGGGTTAGACCTAGGGTTAAATTAAATATGGACTAAGTTAAGAAATTGATCAAACCTAATTAAAAGTTAATTAGGATTAGGTCATTTCTATAGATCACTTCAATAGTTGTAGTTGATCAAAGTCCATATATCTAATAAATGGACACTGATCGTGGCTCAGCGGCTGAGCATGAGTCTTTAGACAGACCAAATCAAAACTGATAAACCAGTTGGTGTCTAAGGTAAACTTGATCAGTGGTTTTTAATTGGCAGCATGCTTACTTGGCCATTTTTTTGAAGGAACCAGATCTAGGGTTTCAGGGTTAGATCTTGAAACTTTTTCCAGATCATATAGCGGAAGACTAAAATAAATCAAAATTTATTTTCTAAAACTAGAGAATTCCTAGATCTAAGATCCTATTACATGATTATTACATAGCATTAAATTAGAAATTAAAATATATAAATATAGCATGAACTACATGTTGATCATATCAACATGTTTCTATACCACATCTAATGTATGTATTAAACAATAGATCAGATCTATTACCTTGCAAGTTAGATGCTCTAACCTCACTGATCCGGGCTTAAGGATGATGTTGCAAGCCACACACACGTCCGGCCTCTAGGAGTTATCCACACGAGCCCACGAATCTCGATCAGAAGTCCTGCTTCAGGAAATCAGCACAGTATGCAGTACTGCGCTGATCCTTCTTTGATGGTTGATCAGGTCCTCCTTCTTCTTGATTTGGACTCTTCCAAAGATGGAAAGTAGAAGGAGGAGTTTCAGATCTGAGACACTCTCAGAAAACTCAAGATGGAAGGAGGAAAGATATGAAAACAAAAAACCCTAGAAGAAGACCCTCTTCTTCTTCATGTTTTTCTCTCTAGACACCCTAACTTGCGTCTTTTATATCTCCATGACCTAAAGGTCTTTCTCTCTAATTTTTGGATGGCACAAAGGTCTCTCAAATCTCTATCTTTTCTTAAAATTTTACAAAGAAACTCATTTTATACAGAGAGATATGATAGAGTCCTTGTCTAGGTCAAATACCTAGTCAAGGCTTATCCAAACATGGTAAGTTAAGGGGCGCGCAACTCTTGAGCACCTCCTCCATATTTTCATGTATGGATTACCGACAAAGGGTGCACAATGTATACCCTAAAAGCCATAAAAATTCTAAAAAAAAATTTGGATAAATTCGGTGCAAAATTGAAAGAGTTTTGGATTTCTAAAACTCTATCTCATAGAATTCGAAATCCAAACTTATTCCTTTTTGATTTGATCCAAACCACCTTCCATGTAAGAAAGAAGAGAGGAAACTTTTTGTGAATGTGGGAGAGACCTGGGAGAGGGTTTTTTCACACAAAATAAGTGGAGATTGGCATTGAATAAGAGAGAGGGCGTGGGGAAGGCTTACGTGGTGCAAGGTGGAATTCTAGTCTTACTAGGATTCTATCTTATGACTTGTTTTAATTTGGTTTTCCAAACCAAGTCAAACCAAAATTAGATCAACCTAATTAAAATAGGTCTTAACCCAATTAAGATCCTAATTTAATCAGATTAAATTGGATTTAAATCTGATCTAATTTCTAATCAAATTAGAAATTAGATTGACCCAAGTCCTAGTTGAACTAGGACTAGTTTTTTCTTGCACTTGGCTTATCCAATAAACCAATTGGACTTGATCCAATCAAACCCAAAATAAATCTAATTAAATTATATTTAATTAGACTTAATCTCAGCCCATTGACTTAATCAAATTAAGCCAATTAGCAATCGAATTGCTAATCGATCCTCCTGTAATACTTGCACTGGGTTAAATGTCAATCGTATTGATCATTTAACCCTAGAACGATTCTTAATCGTTGATCAACCATCCAATCGAATCATGAACTCTAATGTGTGTGACCTCATAGGTCCGAACCTATGCCGGTAGCACAGGAATAAATTCTTGTACCAATCGAAGTGACCATCTAGCAATGGTACCCGACGACCGGATAGGTCGAATGTGTAGAACAACATCCTTAGAACCCAAGCGGATATAGTTTTCATATAATTCATCCCCTTGACCAAAATGATCATAGGACACCCCAGAGTTCAACTGTCAACTCTGATCAGGTTGTCCACATTGTATTTCAAAATATCAAATCCATCTGATGGATTACCCTGGCCAAGGTTTTGCTAAATTAAAATACAGCGACTCATTCTTCTCCAACTCTTGGAGTGGTCAATCCCATCTCGATCACACTCTGACTTCGCAAGTACTTGACTGTGCCCAGAAGCCTTCCATCCCTGAATTAGAAATTCAGTTAGTCCAGTACCAAAGCACAGTGAGTTGCTTGCAAGTCACTGAGGCGATCTCAAGTCTAAGGGACACTTATACCTATATCCCATCAGAGACATTCTCGACAGTAGAATACTCTGGAGTTGGTCACGTTCAATGATGATGTACCCTTACATCTCACCTGTATGCCATACTAGTGTCTCCACACTCCTTGGTTAAGAGGACAACCAACCCATATGGCCTACAGTGACCTATGCTCGATAGAAGCTGTCGTCCTTATTAACAGCTTATCATTTGGTCGTGAACAGTTTTAAGGACTAATCGATAAATCCTCTCTTTATCGAATCTAAATAGTCCTAAGGACTTCATCATAACAACGGAGTTCATGTTCATTAGAAGATGAAAGCTTATGATGAAAATGCCAAATATATTTTATTTATTAACAAATCAATTACAATACTTGGTTGCTCAACCATCAACAGCTCGACGATTGGCTTTTTGGACACATTTCCCAACAACTCCCACTTGTCCTAAAGCCACTCGGCACAGTATCTAATACCCATCTTCGACTTGTGGTTGTCGAACTCCTTTATCGCCAGGGCTTTAGTGAAGGGGTCGGCCAGGTTCTCCTTTCCGTCGATCTTCTGAAGGTCGACGTCATCTCGATCCACGATCTCTCGGACCAGGTGGAAGCGATGCAAGATGTGCTTCATCCGCTGATGTGCTTTGGGTTTTTTCACCTGAGCTATGGCACCAGTGCTATCGTAGTAGAGCAGGACTGGACCATCGAGGGAGGGTGCTACTCCGAGCTCGTTGATGAATTTCTTCAGCCACACAGCTTCCTTCGCGATATTCGATGCTGCGATGTACTCTGCTTCACAAATAGAGTCTGCCACAGTATGCTGCTTGGAACTCTTCCAGCAGATGGCTCCACCATTCAGAGTAAAGATATAACCCGACACGCTCTTGCTGTCATCATGGTCAGATTGGAAGCTGGAGTCTGTGAACCCCACAAGTTTCAGATCTGACTTACCATAAACCAACCATTGGTCCTTAGTATTTCTCAAATACTTAAGGATGGCTTTAAGCACTTTCTAGTGATTCTCTCCAGGATCAGATTGGTATCTACTCACTACTCCTTGTGAGTATGCCACATCTGGTCTTATACATGTCATAGCATACATGATAGATCCCACGGCTGAAGCATATGGGACTCTACTCATATGCTCTCTCTCTTCAGGAGTTGTCGGACAATCCTTCTTAGAGAGAGAAATTCTTTGGCCTATCGGTAGATAGCCCTTTTTTGAATTCTCCATGCTGAACCTCTTTAGCACAGTGTCTATGTACATGGACTGGGATAATCCAAGCATCTTTTTAGATCTATCCTTATAGATCTTCATCCCTAGGATGTAGGATGCTTCACCCAAGTCTTTCATGGAGAACTGTGATGACAGCCAAACTTTTATTCCCTGTAGTGCGGGGATGTTATTCCCGATTAAGAGAATGTTATCCACGTACAAGATAAGGAATACCACAACTGGACCATTTGCCCATTTATAGATGCAGGGCTCTTCTCCATTCTTAATGAAGCCATACGTTTTGATCACCTTATCAAAACGCATGTTCCAACTCCGAGAAGCTAGCTTCAATCCATAAATGGATCTCTGAAGCTTGCACACCTTGGACTCATCTGTGAATGTAAACCCCTCAGGTTGTATCATATACACCTCTTCGGTCAGCTCTCCATTCAGGAAAGCTGTCTTTACATCCATCTGCCAGATCTCATAATCCAGATGGGCAGCTATTGCAAGCATTATCCGAATGGATTTGAGCATTGCCACAGGAGAAAACGTCTTGTCATAGTCAATACCATAACGTTGACGATACCCCTTGGCAACCAGACGGGCTTTATAGGTCTCCACCTTTCCGTCTGCGCCCCTCTTCCTTTTGAAGATCAATTTACACCCAATGGGTTTAATCCCTTCAGGTAGGTCAACCAATGTCCATACATTGTTGACCTTCATGGATTCTATTTCGAATTTCATGGCTTCAAGCCATTTCTCAAAATCAGATCTCTGCATTGCATCTATATAGGTGATCGGATCCTCATTATTCTCATCAAGTTCGATGGGATCACCGTCCCGGACCAAGAAATCATAGTATCTGTCTGGCTGATGCGGTACTCTACTGGATCGCCTTAATGATGCAGGTACATTGGGCTTCGGATCTGATCTAATCATATCTGACTCAGGTTCAGCTATTGGTGTCAGTCCTTCTACCTGTTGAGCTTCATCAAGCTCAACCTTAGAGGCAACGGTTCCTTCACCAAGGAACTCCTTTTCTAAAAAGATTGCCTTAAGGCTAACGAACACCTTTTGTTCATCAGCATGGTAGAAAAAATATCCTTTTGTCTCTTTGGGATACCCTATGAATGAGCATTTGTCAGACCTAGATCCAAGTTTGTCTGTGACTAATTGTTTGACATAGACCGGGCACCCCCAAACCCTAAGGTGTGAAAGTGCTGGCTTATGTCCCGTTCATATCTCATATGGAGTCTTAATTAAAGACTAACTTGGAATCCTATTTAACAGATAACAGGCCGATTCGAGTGCATATCCCCAGAAGGATATCGGCAAGCTAGTAAAACCCATTATGGATCGGACCATGTCTAACAGAGTTCGATTCCTCCTTTCAGACACACCATTATGCTATAGTGTTCCTGGAAGAGTCCATTGGGAGAGAATCCCATTCTCTCCTAGATATGTGAGAAACTCACTAGAAAGGTATTCTCCTCCTTGATCAGATCGAAGAGTTTTAATACTCTTCTCAGTTTATTTTTCTACTTCACTTCGGAATCGTTTGAACATTTCAAATGAATCTGACTTATGTTTCATCAGATAGATATATCCATATCGGGATAGGTCATCCGTGAAAGTTATGAAGTAGAAATATCCACCTTTAGCACTGGTACTCATGGGCCTGCAAACATTAGTATGTACTAGGCCCAAGAGCTCAGTAGCTCTCTCACCTTTTCCAGTAAAAGGTGACTTGGTCATTTTACCAAGAAGACAGGACTCACAGGTTAGAAGTGATTCACAATCACTGACTTTGAGGATTTCCTCTTGAGTCAACCTGTTTATTCTGTTCTTGTTTATATGACCTAGCCTCTAATGCCATAAGTAGATATCTGACACACTATCTAATCTAGGATGCTTGCCAGTAGAATAGACTCTTATCAGGCTTGATCTTTTTGGTCTGGCTCTGCACTGATGTCCCAGCCTGAACTTGCACCTTCTTCACTTTCTTCTTCTTGTTCTTCTTCCCTTTCTTAAAGGATCGAGAATCAGAAGATGAACCTCCCACTGAGTTCACTGACTCCTTGAGAGTTGGTGATCCTTCTCAAAGTTCTGAAGTAACCCCAGTAACCCATGGTAGTTCTCTTCAGGCTTTGTCATTCTATAATGAGTGAGGAATGGGAGATAAGACTTGGGCAGTGAGTTCAGTATTGCATCTTTCCCAAGCTGCTCATGCAAAGGAAAGCCGAGCTTGCTCAATCGTTCCATCAGCTCGATCATGTACAATACATGATTAGTGACAGAGGCACCATCCCGTATTTTGGCGTTGAAGATGGCACAACTAGTCTTATGCCTCTCCACATCATCGGGTGTGCCAAAGGCATCCTCCAACACTTGAAGCATGTCCTTTGGCTGAGCCATCTCGAATCTGCGACTGAACTCATCGCTCATGGCAGCCAGCATGATACAGCGCATCATGGTCCAATCACTAAGCCACTTCTGGTAAGTGTCTCTGACTGTTCCACATGCATTGGCAGCTGGCTCCTCTGGTGTAGGATCCATTATTACATATAGGATCCGTTCATGCTCCAGGACTATCTTCAACTTTCGGTACCAGCTACCGAAGTTGGGTCCCACCAACTTATCATTGTCCAACAATGATCGGAGCGATAGGGATGTGGCGATATTTGCACAAAGGAGAACTATAACCAAATTAGTAATTGATTCATTAAACCTAAAGATTTGGACTTTAATCAAAAGGTTTCTCCCACTATTTTATTCGAATTGGTAGCCTCTACCTCTAATTCGAGGAATTACCCTAATTCCTTAGTGGGTACTAGAATCCACTTAGACTGCACACAAGCCCAACTTTGGTTTGCCAACCCATGTACATCTAAGGGTAGGTTCATAACCAATTATTTCTCTAAATAATTTCTAGTAATTTTAATTTTGCCCCAGAAACCTAATCAGTAGGCTTTGGCCTCCACTGTAAGGATCCGGTTAGGTCCAACCATTAACATGATCATACTTGGTGTATCTAACCAACGAATGATTAAGTCCAACTTTGGTTGGCTCACCTAACCACCATTAGAGAGACACTTTCAAGTCATCATATGATGAGTGATAATTCCATTAGTCAACAAGCACCAGGCCTTTGGGTCTGCAATGATTATTGAGTTAATGGACTCATTATCAAATACTTTAATGGGAGGCTATGACTCAGTTATCTCCATAACTTTATCATTTTAAGGACCTAATAATTTTAGAGGATTTAAATAATTTAGAAGATGAGGTCAGATGAACCAGCTTATCATGATTCTCCCACTAGCTTCACCAAGTCAGCTTAAGGGAGACCATTAAAAGGGCTGGTCTAGGAGCACCTAAATCAGTCACACTGATTTACCTAGCTGACATGGGTCAGCTCGAATAGTCAAGTGATCCGATCAAAATATAATTTCACCAAGAGGCCAGGTAAGTTCGATCAGTGGGAGGGTCTGCCAAAGCTTGCCTTAGACACCATCAGAAATGGCCAGGTAAGCGGGCTCCCAATTAAAAACCACCGGTCTGGTTTACCTTAGACACCAACTGGTTTAATTAGTTTCGATTAGATCAACCTAACAGTTCGTGCTAGACCGCTTACCAAGAATCAAGTCCATTTGGTTCTCGTTAAAGACATGGACTTGACCAACTACAACTATTGTAATTGATCTAGAGAATCTTTGACCTAATCTAAGACAATAATTGATTAGATTTAGTCAATTCTCTAATTAAGTCTATCTTTAATCTAACCATAGGTCTAACCCAATTAATGGACCTAATTCCCACTAACCCATTAACCCAATGTGTTATGATTTGTGTCTTAGGTTCTTCAATTCACAATCCTAGAACCTAATCAAACAACTTCTTAATTCTTAATTAAGTTTTGGGTTGAGGGTTGGGTTCGGCTTTTCAAAAAATAATTTTTATATTTGTAAAATAATTTTACAATATGATTCTACCAACCATATTGCATGTTTGATTCATAATCAAGATACAAGTGAAATAAACATGAAACTACTTTAGATCTAATCTAAACAGGTTCATGTAATTGAAACAGTTTCAACTTTAAACAATTTCTTTGCACAAAAATTATTAACAAAGAGATTTTATTTTAGATTTAAATATCTTTTAAATCTAATAAATCATAAATTTAATCTAGATCATATCTAACAAATTTATGATTAAAGATAGATCTACACAAACTAGGACAACCTTTGCACTGTAAGGGATAAACCTTACAGCAGGACAACCTTACAGTTTGTGATTGATCTAAAATTTTAATTTTAGATTTAATAATCAGATTATAAATTAGATCTAATCTAAGAAATAATCTAAACCTGTATAAATAATCATGTAATAAAGAACCTAGGCTCTGATACCAATTGAAGGAACCAGATCTAGGGTTTCAAGGTTAGATCTTGAAACTTTTTCAAGATCATACAGCGGAAGACTAAAATAAATCAAAATTTATTTTCTAAAATCAGAGAATTTCTAGATCTAAGATCCTATTACATGATTATTACATAGCATTAAATCAAAAATTAAAATATATAAATATAGCATGAACTACATGTTGATCATATCAACATGTTTCTATACCACATCTAATATATGTATTAAACAATAGATCAGATCTATTACCTTGCAAGTTAGATGCTCTAACCTCACTGATCCAAGCTTAAGGATGATGTTGCAAGCCACACACATGTCCAGCCTCTAGGAGTCGTCCACACGAGCCCATGAATCTTGATCAGAAGTCCTGCTTCAGGAAATCAGCACAGTATGCTAGTACTGCGCTGATCCTTCTTTGATGGTTGATCAGGTGCCTCCTTCTTCTTGATTTGGACTCTTCTAAAGATGAAAAGTAGAAGAAGGAGTTTCAGATCTGTAACACTCTCAGGAAACTCAAGATGGAGGGAGGAAAGATATGAAAACAAAAAACCCTAGAAGAAGACCCTCTTCTTCTTCACGTTTTTTTCTCTAGACACCCTAACTTGCATCTTTTATATCTCCATGACCTAAAAGTCTTTCTCTCTAATTTTTGGATGGAACAAAGGTCTCTCAAATCTCTATCTTTTTCCAAAATTTTATGAAGAAACTCATTTTATACAGAGAGATATGATAGAGTCCTTGTCTAGGTCAAATACCTAGTCAAGGCTTATCCAAACATGGCAAGTTAAGGGGCGCCCAACTCTTGAGCACCTCCTCCATATTTTCATGTATGGATCACCAGAAAAGAGTGCACAATATGTACCCTAAAATCCATGAAAATTCTAAAAAAAATTTGGATAAATTCGATGCAAAATTGAAAGAGTTTTGGATTTCTAAAACTCTATCTCATAGAATTCGAAATCCAAACTTATTCCTTTTTGATTTGATCCAAACCACCTTCCATGTAAGAAAGAAGAGAGGAAACCTTTTGTGAACGTGGGAGAGACCTGGGAGAGGGCTTTTATCACACAAATAAGTGAGATTGGCGTTGAATAAGAGAGAGGGCGTGGGAAGGCTTATGTGGCGCAAGGTGGAATCCTAGTCTTACTAGGATTCTATCTTATGACTTGTTTTAATTTGGTTTTCCAAACCAAATCAAACCAAAATTAGATCAATCTAATTAAAATAGATTTTAACTCAATTAAGAATATAATTTAATTAGATTAAATTAGATTTAAATCTGATCTAATTTCTAATCAAATTAGAAATTAGATTGACCCAAGTCCTAGTTGAACTAGGACTAGTTTTTTCTTGCACTTGACTTATCCAATAAACCAATTGGACTTGATCCAATCAAGCCCAAAATAAATTTAATTAAATTATATTTAATTAGACTTAATCTCAGCCCATTGGCTTAATCAAATTAAGCCAATTAGCAATCGAATTGCTAATCGATCCTCCTGCAATACTTGCACTGGGTTAAATGTCAATCGTATTGATCATTTAACCCTAGAACGATTCTTAATCGTTGATCAACCATCCGATCGGATCATGAACTCTAATGTGTGTGACCTCATAGGTCCGAACCTAAGCTGATAGCACAGGAATAAATTTTGTACCAATCGAAGTGACCATCTAGTAATGGTACCCGACGACTGGATAGGTCAAATGTGTAGAACAACATCCTTAGAACTCATGCGGATATAGTTTTCATATAATTCATCCCCTTGACCAAAATGATCATAGGACACCCCAGAGTTCAACTATCAACTCTGATCATGTTGTCCACATTGTATTTCAAAATATCAAATCCATCTGATGGATTACCCTGGCCAAGGTTTTGCTAAATTGAAATACAGTGACTCATTCTTCTCCAACTCTTGGAGTGGTCAATCTCATCTCGATCACACTCTGACTTCGCAAGTACTTGACTGTGCCCAGAAGCCTTCCGTCCCTAAATTAGAAATTCAGTTAGTCCAGTACCAAAGCACAGTGAGTTGCTTGCAAGTCACTGAGGCGATCTCAAGTCTAAGGGACACTTATACCTATATCCCATCAGAGACATTCTCGATAGTAGAATACTCTAGAGTTGGTCACGTTCAATGATGATGTACCCTTACATCTCACCTATATGCCATACCAGTGTCTCCACACTCCTTGGTTAAGAGGACAACCAACCCATATGGCCTACAGCGACCTATGCTCGATAGAAGTTGTCGTCCTTATTAACAGCTTATCATTTGGTCGTGAACAGTTTTAAGGACTAATCGATAAATCTTCTCTTTATCGAATCTAAATAGTCCTAAGGACTTCATCATAACAATGGAGTTCACTAGAAGATGAAAGCTTATGATGAAAATGCCAAATATATTTTATTTATTAACAAATCAATTACAATACTTGGTTGCTCAACCGTCAACAGCTTGACGATTGGCTTTTTGGGATACATTTCCCAACATTTTTATGATGTCTAAGGCAAGCATTGGCAGACTCTCCCATCGATCATACTTACCTGGCCAATGTGGTTAATCAGGTCTTGATTAGGTTGCTCATTGATTCGTACTAACCCATGTCACATAGAAAATCAGGGAGTCTGATTTCATTCAGTGAGACTGATCTAGGTGCCCATGGACCAAATTTGATCTTAGTCCTTGTTAATGACTTGAGAAGTCAGTGAGGACTTGACTTGATGAAGTCAGTGGGAGCGAATTGGTCTATGTCTTTTCTATCCTTAAATCACTAATAATTTTAAATTCTCTAAAATTATTAGGTCCTTAAAATGATAAAGTTATGGAGATAACTGAGTCATAGCCTCTCATTAAGGTGTTTGATAATGAGTCCATTAACTCAATAATCATTGCAGATCCAAAGACCTGGTGCTTGTTGACTAATGGAATTATCACTCATCATATGATGACTTGGATGTGTCTCTCTAATGGTGGTTAGGTTAGCCAACCAAAATTGAGCTTAATCATTTGTTGGTTAGATGCACCAAGTATGGTCATGTTAATGGTTGGACCTAACCGGATTCTTATAGTGGAGGCCAAAGCCTACTGATTAGATTTTTGGGGCAAAATTAAATTACTAGAAGTTGTTTGGAGAAATAATTGGTTAATGAACCTACCTGTAGATGCACATGGGTTGGCCGACCAAAGTCGAGCTTGTGTGTAATCTATGTAGATTCTAGTACCTACTAGGAAATTAAAGTAATTTTTTGAATTGGAGGCAGAGGCTATCAATTTGAATAAAATAGTGGGAGAACCTTGAGACTAAAGTCTAAGTCTCTAGGCTTAAAATAATTCATATACATTAGGTCATTGTTCTCTTTTCTCAAAATAAGGTTAAACCTTAATTGCTCCAATCGCTGTTAGACAGTGATGACTTATGGGACCCAACTTCATTAATTAGTATCGAAAGTCAAATTTGGTCTAGCAGTATGAATGGATTCGTATTGGGGCTTCTTAGTCCAGTCAAAATAATTAGTCCAAAATTGATCCAAATCAGACAAAAACATAGGGTCATAGGAAGAAGAATTGTCTTGCTTTCCTTGACCATAATAGGTTGAACAAGAGAAAGAAGCAAGGGTTTCTCATCAAGAATGTTATATGATAACACCTTAAAGTTTCTCTATGTAATTTCACTACCTAGATATTAGATACCGATGGTTTTATGCAATTTATTGCTAGGACTACAAGTAAGTGAAATATTTGAAAATGGTAAAAAATTCTTGAATGTTAGGGATGGAAGTCTTATTCCAATCCTAACTTTAGAAATTATAGAGCTTATTTTCAAATATTATCATTTAAAGTAATTATTACTATTGTCCATTGTTTATAATCTTTGTTGGCCTTTTGGTTAAAGATGATCATCATTCATAAAGGAAGATTATTATGGTATTATTATGAATAATGTTACAATAATACATGGACAATAAGGAAATGACATTTACACAGCCTGTTAAGTGTAATGTATGCACCCAAGTTAGATAATGTCATGAATGTCTATCTTTGGCATTATAGGCTTAGTCATCTTGACAAGAACAGGATAAACGGGTTAGCTTGAGAGGAAAACCTCGACATCAATGATTATAAATCATTGATAGCCTGTGAGTCTTATCTTCTTGGAAAGATGACAAAGTCATCTTTTAATGGAAAAGGTGAAGGAGCTGATAAAGTTCTAAGTCTCATACATAGTGATGTATGTAGACCTGTGAACTTAAGTGCCAGAGGAAGATATTAATATTTCATTACAGATGACCTATCTAGGCATGGGTGCGTCTGACCAAATCATTTGAAATGTTCAAATGATTCAAACGATGAAAAAGATGACATATCTAGGAGAGAATTGGATTCTCTCTCAGTGGATTCTTTTTCAGAATATAGTGTATCTGAAACGAGAAGTTGAACTTTGTTTGACATAATTCAATCCACGATAGGGTTCACTAATCTGCCTATTTCAGGATTGTGCTCTTGTATGATTATTTATTTTACTCTGAAAATATACTGAGTAAGTCTGTTATGTAGATTCTATATGAGATATGGATCGGGCATAGACCTAGACTCTCTCACCTTTGGGTTTGGAGTTGATCGACCTATGTCAAAGGTTTGCACACAGATAAACTTGGTTCATGGTCCAATAGGTGTTTAAGGGTTATTAATTCTATCATGCTGAAGAACATAAGATACTGATCAGCAGTAGGGCATTCCTTTTGGAAAGAGTTCCTTAGAGAAGGAACTGATGCCTATAAAGTTGAACTTGAAAGTTTGACCAATAGAAAATGAACCGACATAATCTAGTAAACCTACAGAACCGAATTTGATTAGATCAAACTCGGAGCCTGTTGCCCAGCTATGCAACCCAAGAGGGGGGGGGGTGAATTGGGTTTCTAAAAATTTTAAGCTTAACTAATGACTTATGAGAAATATTTGATAAAGCTAAATAGATAGAGTGAGTAGAATTAATTCAAGGCTAATAGCAAGAGCAAGAATGCAAGAAAATAATGAAGAGATAAAGAAGAGCAATTAGACACACACCAAACAAAAGGATTTATAGTGGTTCGGTGCCAACCTTGCACCTACATCCACTCCCCAAGCTCTTACTTGGGAATTTCAATCCACTAATCTTGTATTCAACCTGAATACAAATGTCGAAAACTCCAACTCTAGCTATCCCAAGCTAGTTCACTTATTTTTCGGGTACAAGCCAACCCTATATACTCCGATTCAAGGTTCGGATCAACCTTTTCTTATTTTGGAACCCTTCCAAAATAAAACCAATCACTCAAACTGAGTATAACAATTTATAGCACAATTAAGCACAAAGAAAAACTCCTTCAATGAGCAAATATAACTTTAAATATACTTTACTTAAAAGAAGAAGACCCTTTTTGAATTTTCTCAAGGTGGATGGAGACTTCAAAGTGCACTTGAGGAGTTGGTGAGCTTGGAGTAAAGGCTTCTTGAAAGATTTGAATAAGCTCTTGCTTAGGGCTGAAACGTTGGCTTGAAATCTCTTTTTCAAAATCTCTCTACTTGGATACACTCTTTGATTCCCACCTTTTTGTTCCTTTTATAGCTTTAGGAAATAGAGGAAATCATTCTAGACTGAAAAAGAGCCGTTAGACTGCATTAAATGAGCATTAAAAGCATTTAAAATGGGTTAAAAACTAGCCTTGCCAAAAAATTCTATCACAGGGGTCGACTCATGAGTCAACTCATGCCTGGGGGTCGACTCATGGGTTGACCTCTGTGGAAAACATCACAAAATCGAGCAGGATCCGAGGTTCTGTAAAACTGGCAAAAAGACCCGCAGAGGTCGACTCATGAGTCGACTCATGCCTTGGGGGTCGACTCATTGAGTCGACTCACAGGGAGTGCCAAGACAGTGCCGGTCAGGATTTTCAACGTGCCAGTCATCTCATGTGCTATGAGTCGACTCATAGGTCGACTCATGAATTTCAATCATGCATATCTTTCAACATACAAGTCCAAAAATAATAAAATTTTCACCATTGGATCACAAATATTTTGTTCTATCATTTGATACTATCAAATCAGGGTTTTGGTAAAAATACAATTTTGCCCCTGAAGAGCAATAATGCTTATTCAAGTGAGAAAATATTGGTACCCCTTCAACTGCTTTATAATCATCAAAATCAATCTAAGGAGCAACAATCTCTTCCTTTTTGATGATGACAAAATATTTGAACAAAAGCATTTATATGAATCAATGAACATGAATTTCAAAGGAATGAAATGCATTTTAGGCAGTTTGAAGATAAATAGGAGATTTACTACCAACTTATAAGTGCATTTGCTTGAAAAGAAGATTGATTCTTTTGGCATGTGATACATGTGCCCATTTGCATAAATAATTTGCCTATTGCTTAATGATTTGAAAATTTGCTCATTTGATTATGTGATTTTGATATCAGAGCAAGTTGCATCTTGAAAATTTGCTTATTCTCATTTGATTATTTAGTTTTAGTATCAGAGCAAGTTTAACAACTAATTGTATTATTGTATGTTTAAGAATTAATTATAAAGTATATGAGAGCATGTCAAATTTTAAAGCATATCAGAGCATGTCTAAGAAGTAATTTTAAAGGTTGCTCATTTGCTTTGCTTAGCAATTGGTATCAGAGCAATTCATTCATTTTGTTAGCAATCTTGTTAATTTCTCCCAACTCACTCATTTTATTATTAAGTTTTGTATTTATCTCTCTTATTTATCTCTCTTTTGATACTTTTGCTTAGCAATTCACTCATTATATTTTTAAGTCATTTAATAATCTTGCTTTTGATACTTTTCTTTAATTTCTCCTCCTTTTTGACATCATCAAATATTTGATAACTCTCCCTCTTTTTTTGAATACATTCTCTCTTTAGTGCTTCTTCAAACTTTTTGTGCTAATCATCAATGTTTACTCCCCCTGAATACAGCAATCATAAAACAAAATATGCCATTGAGTACCATAGATATGAATTAGCAACATTAATGATACCAAAGAGAAGATATATAATCGAGAGATGATTGATACCATTACAAAGAGTAGATATATAATTAAAAGATGATTAAAACCATAGTTGTTTCAATACATATTTCATAATATAAAAGTCAACTAGTTAACATCATTACATGGCCCAAATGACAGATCCTAGAAAGAACAACAGACATGACTAACAACAAGGATCTAGTAGAACACATGACTCTATGGATCAGAATCAGATGTATCAGAGATGGGGTGGGGAGATGATGGATCACGACCAGAGACTCGTCCTCTACCCCGTCTGCCTCTGCCACGAGTAGAGGTGCTGGCATGAGTAGGTGGGCGAGATGATCCTGGAGGCTGAGAACGTTCAGAGGTCAAAGACTGGACTGCAAGAGAGAGCCTGATGGAATCAAGAACATTCAGAGCTCTCGAAACAGACTGAAGCAGTGCAGTGAACTGTGTAGAAGCATGCTCACTAGAGCCTCTGATTTCTCTCTTCAAGAACTCATAACCACCCTCCAATGCACCTCTGAGCCTGCCAGCCTCCGCAGTAAGGTCTGTGACCTCAATAGTGGACTCTTGTGGCTGAGGATGGGCCAAAGCTAAGATTTGCCCCTGCAAGTCAAGTACTCTCCCAGTCAGTCTCAAAATACAATCCTCGAGCTGCTGAATCCAAACTGACTGATCTGTGATCATCTGAAATATAGTGAAGATATGGGGGATCAAGGTCTGATCAGATGTATCCAATGATGTGGATCCCGATGCAAATGTAGAAGTGCTCCACTGACGAGAAAGCAAGGAAGCCACACGCTGAGAAATCTGCTCGATCTAATCCTTGGCCAATCTGAACTCTGAAGGAGGTCCTCTGCTATCTGACTGCTGAACTGGTGTGTACCTCCTGGTGGACTCTGAAGGGCCAGCATCTGGATCTGAAATAAACTGGATATCTGGAGATGCTGTCCTGAAGTCATGGAGAGGTGATGAGGGACCTTCTTCCTCAGCTCTGTCCTCAATTCTGTCCTCAGCTCTCTCCTCAGCTCTTTCTTCTGTACCCTTGATCCAACCACCATCAATCCTAGTGAATCCCATGCAGTGTAGAGTGTGTTGGTTGATGGTGTCTGCGTGGGAAAGCTTAGCAGATGCCTCCCCCTCAAAACTGACTCCAAACCTCCTGAAAACCAGTGTGAGGGCCATACCAAAAGGCAGATGTGCCTTGGATCTGTTCAGTGTCTCTCTTATGGCCTCAATCATTAAAGCAGGGAGGTTTAGGGGGGTTTGAGTGATCACATGAAATATTATACAAATATCTCGGCCAGAAAGGAGGTCATGCCTACCACTTCTTGGGAAGAAAAGCTTTGTCACTAATTGATGTAGGATTCTCATTTCAATTGACAAGATCTTGGCTTCTAATTTATTCAGACTTCCCGAGTAGGTTCCTCCTAAAATTACATTGATCCCCTCTTCTTTCACTGGGAGTTCCATGTTAGAATATCCCTCACAGGGCAAATGTAGAATCTCTCCTAAAATAATAGGATCTAGGCAGATATCAATTCCCTTAACAGTAGAAGTTACTGTTCCATTGCCGTAGTGCAGATTTAGATAAAACTCTCTAACCAAGTCTACATATGTAACTTCCTTGAGAGAATAGTAAAATCCCCAGCCTTGATTTTTGATCTTTGTCCCAAAGGAGAAATCTTCTTTTTCAAAGAATCTGAAATCCACATTCTTACCGGTTTCTACCTTTCTGTCAGAGAGAGAAATTTTGCTAGGGCTAAGGGGAGACTGAGAGGGACCTGGTGCAGTCGCTGGTGAGACACTGAAGCGGAATGGGAGCAGAGGTGGTCTGAGAAGCTTGCCTTTTTTTGCGGATACCTTCTTCCAGCGCACGGACTGATTTCCTTCTTTGAAGGAGTTTCATCTTTGGGGCCATTTTCACCATAAGAGCAGGCAGAGAGACTCGAAAGATCAAATGGGTGAGGAGAAGGAAGGTTACTAGAGGATGGAAAGAGATTTTGGCGGAGAGAAATGATGATTTTGAGAAGAATGGTGGAAGCTAGGGCACGCTCCAACCACTTCAATCAAGGAAGAAAGATGCGAGAAGCTCCTTTCCCAAGGGGTGATTTGAGGTGGAGATGTGAAGGGAGAATGATCTTGGGCTAAATCCTTGGTTTTGGAGAGAACGAATGATGAGGACGACGAGTCTTGGAGGGAGGAAGACGAAGAAGAAGAATGAGTCAGCTCATGAACGGGCTTCAAGTTAAAAAGAAAAGAACCCATGGGAAGTTGGCAATAATTTCAAGTATGCCATTGGGTCGACCCTAGGGGGTCGACTCATGAATCACAAAATTCAGAAAAAATATGAATAAATTTCAAAAAAATTTAAAATTTTGAGAGAAGAAATTTTGCTCAATGACAAGTTGTGAGAATGATAATCTTGAGCATTTAGGTCCAAGAGAGATGATGAAAATTGAGCTCAAAGAAATTTTGACATCGATTTCTTGAAATTGAAGAAACATTTAGGCAAAAGGATCAAGAATTCTTAGATTTCTCCTAATTTCACAGAATCTATCCTCACTAAGGGCCTTTGTAAAGATATCTGCTAATTGATTTTTAGTGCAAACATATTCAAGAATTATATTTTTGTTTTGAACATGTTCTCTTATAAAATGATGTCTTATTTCAATATGTTTAGACCTTGAATGTTGAATTAGATTTTTAGATAGATTTATGGCACTTGTGTTATCACATCTTATTGGTATTTCATTAAGTTTGATACCAAAGTCTTCGAGTTGTTGCTTAATCCACAAGATTTAAGCACAACAACTTCCGGCTGCAATGTATTCGGCCTCAGCCGTAGACAGTGCTGTCGAATTTTATTTCTTGCTAAACCAGGAGATTAGGTTAACTCCAAGAAATTGGCAAGTTCCACTAGTGCTCTTTCTGTCTAATCTACATCCAGCAAAGTCAGCATCTGAATATCCTAATAAACCAATCAGTGAGTCTTTAGAGTACCATAATCCTAGAGTTTGAGTACCATTTAAATATCTAAGGATTCTTTTAACAGCATTCAAGTGAGATTCTTTAGGATTAGATTGAAATCTAGCACATAAATAAATACTAAACATGATATCAGGCCTACTTGCAGTTAAATATAATAGAGAGCCAATCATACCTCTATAGTATTTTAAGTCTACACATTTACCTTCTTCATCCTTGTCAAGCTTACATGAGGGACTCATGGGTGTGCCAATTGGTTTGGAGTTCTCCATTCCAAATCTTTTGAGTAATTTCTTGATGTACTTGCTTTGGGTGATGGAGATTCCCTCTTTTGTTTGTTTGATTTGGAGTCCGAGGAAGAAAGTAAGTTCTCCCATCATACTCATCTCGAACTCCCCCTGCAGAGCTTAGCAAAGTCTTGACAAAGAGATTCATTAGTAGACCCAAAAATTATGTCATCAACATAAATTTGTATAACTAACATATCATTTTGATTTCTTTTAATAAAGAGGGTTGTGTCTACATTACCTCTTGAAAAATCATTATTTAGTAAGAATTTGCTTAGTCTATCATACCAAGCCCTAGGTGCTTGTTTTAATCCATATAGAGCTTTATTTAATTTAAAAATATGATTAGGAAAAGTATGATTTTTAAATCCTGAGGGTTGTTCTACATAGACTTCTTCAGCAATATATCCATTCAAAAATACACTTTTGACATCCATTTGAAATAGTTTAAATTTTATAAAGCAAGCATATGCAAGTAGAAGTCTAATAGCCTCTAATCTAGCAACAGGTGCAAAGGTCTCATCAAAATCAATTCCTTCTTCTTGATTATAACCTTTAGCAACCAACCTTGCTTTATTTCTTATTACATTTCCATGTTCATCTAATTTATTCCTAAAGACCCATTTTGTGCCAATTATTGAATAATTTTTAGGTCTTGATACTAAGGTCCATACATTATTTCTTTCAAATTGATTAAGTTTTTCTTGCATTATATTAATCCAATTATAATCATTTTCAGCTTCTTCAATAGTTTTTGGTTCAAGATGAGATACAAAAGCACAATGATTAAATACTTCTCTAAGTGAAGAACAAGTTTTTACCCCATGCATAGGATCACCAATAATTAGCTCCTTAGGGTGATTGTGAACATACCTCCATTCTTTGGGTAGGTCATTTGTACCTTGAGGTTGTTCTTGATGTTCTTCACTTCCCTCATCCTGTTTGTCTTCATGTTCCTTATCCTCTTGAATTGTTGAATCTTTCAGAGTGATCTCCTTCATTCCTTCTATAAGAGGATCTGCATCGTCAGCACTTTCATTCTTCCTTAAAGGAAGATCGTTAGATTCATCAAAGACAACATGTATGGACTCCTCTACTACTAAGGTTCTTTTGTTAAAAACTCTAAAAGCTTTACTAGTGGAGGAGTAACCAAGAAAGATTACTTCATCTGATTTTGCATCAAATTTTTCAAGTCTTTCTTTACCATTATTTAACACAAAACATCGGCAACCAAAAATATGAAAATAAGAAATATTAGGTTTTCTTTCTTTCCAAAGCTCATAGGGGGTTTTCTTTAAAATTTGTCTAATCAAAGCATGATTTAAAATGTAACATGCTGTGTTGATTGCTTCCGCCCAAAAATATCTTGGAAGGTTGCTTTCACAAAGCATGGTACGGGCCATTTCTTCTAAGGTTCTGTTTTTTTTTCTACTACCCCATTTTGTTGGGGAGTCCTAGGAGCAGAGAAGTTATGGCCAATTCTCTTTTCATCACAAAAGTTTTCAAAGTCTTGATTTTCAAATTCAGTTCCATGATCGCTTCGAATATTTTGAATTGAAAATCCTTTCTCATTAGTGATTTTTTGATAAAATTTAGTGAAAACATGAAAAGTTTCATCTTTGTGTGCTAAAAAGAAAACCTAAGTAAAATGAGAGTAATCATCTATAATTACAAAACCGTATCGTTTTCCTCCTAGACTAGTGGTTCTAGTAGGTCCAAATAAGTCCATATGCAAAAGCTCTAAAGATCTAGAGGTAGAAACAATATTTTTGGATTTAAATAAAACTCTTGTTTGTTTACCTAGTTGGCATGCATCACAAATTCTATCCTTTTCAAAATTTAGTTTTGGCAAGCCAAAAACTAATTCTTTCTTAATTAATTTTGAAAGAGAATGCATGCTAATGTGTGCAAGTCTGCGATGCCAAAGCCAACTAGTCTCATTAACTTTAGCATTCAAGGATACTAGGCATTGCATGTTTATTTTGGCTAAATCATTTAAATCTATCATATAAACATTACCATGTCTATGTCCAATAAATTTAATGCCATCATTAATTGGACTAGTTACAATGCAAACAGATGATTCAAAAACAACTTTATATCCTTTATCACAAAATTGACTAATGCTTAGTAAGTTATGCTTTAAACCATCTACTAACAAAATATTTTCAATGTATTTGGAGGGAGTGATACCAATGTTACCTATACCGATGATCTTTTCTTTGCTATTATCTCCAAAGGTGATCATCCCTCCATCCTTAGCATCAAGAGTGATGAATTGGGATTCATCATCAGTCATGTGTCTCGAGCATCCACTGTCAAGATACCATTTCCTGTTTTCTCCTTGGGATGCTAGACATACCTGCAAGCAAAAGTCAAGTTTTTGTTTTAGGTACCCAAGCTTTCTTGGGTTCTTTTTGGTTAGTCATAATGGTTCCTTTTGGAACCCATATTTTTTTTATAGTTGAGTTTGCAGATTTGTTAGAGAAGCAAGTGTATGACTTATGTCCTACTCTACCACATTTGAAGCAAGTAATATTGGAAGACTTGTTACTTAAAGAGTTTACATAAATATTTTTTAGATATTTTTATTTCTTCAAGGGGTTATACCCAAGTCCAGCCTTATCATACACGGCCTTTTGATTATCAAGAATCATATTGAGTTTATTTGAACTCAAGGTGAGCTTTTCTACTATTGATTTTAGCTTGGCAATTTTATTTTTTAAGCTTTGATTTTCTTGAAGCAGGATGGATTTCTCAATTGAAATATTTTCAGTTTGTTTCAATAAAGATTGATTTTTTAATTTTAGCTCTTTGTTCTTCATTCTTAGTTTCTTTAATTTATCAATTAAATCATAGAAAGCTTCATGTAATTCTTCAAATATAAAGTCACTAGGAGTTTCAGAAATTACCTCATTTTCGTGTGCCATAAGGCACAGGTTGGCTTGTTCGGTTGAGTTTTCTTCATTGGAGCTTGAGTCATCACTCGCACTCCAAGTGGCCATCATGGCCTTCTTCTTGTACTTCTTGGGACCTTTCTTCAATTGTGGGCATTCAGATTTGAAGTGTCCCGGCTTCTTGCATTCGTAATAGATAAGGGGTTGGTCTTTCTCTTTTTCTTTGCTCTGTTCCCCTTTTGTGAATGGCCTCTTCCTCATCCCTTGTTTCCTTTTTCTCAAAAATTTCTTGAATCTTCAGGTAATGAGTGCCATTTCTTCATCCTGTTCTTCATCTTCAGTGTCATCAGTTTCTTCATCTGGTGGAGCTGGGATTTGAGGGCAATGATTCTTTTCTTTTTGACTTCTTCCTCTTGATGCTGCTTCATGCTCAGCTCATGAGTCATCAATGATCCTAGAAGCTCTTCCAAGGGTAGAATGTTCAAGTCCTTAGCTTCTTGAATGGCAGTCACTTTGGCTTCCCAAGTTCTTGGTAAGGACCTGAGAATCTTTCTTACAAGCTCACTGTTAGTATAGGACTTGCCAAGACTCTTTAAACCATTAATAATATCAGTAAAGCGAGTAAATATTTCAGTTATGGACTCATCATGCTCCATTTTAAACAATTCATATTTATGCACAAGCATATTGATTTTAGACTCCTTTACTTGATTGGTTCCTTCATGGGTTACTTCTAACCTATCTCATATTTCTTTAGCAGATGAGCAAGTAGAAATACGATTAAATTCGTTAGCATCAAGAGCACAATAAAGAACATTCATTGCTTTAGCATTTAATTGGACCATCTTCTTATCAACCTCATCCCATTCTTTCTCGAATTTGGTTGATTCCTCACCATCTATAATTTTAGTGGGTGTGTGAGGACCGTTCACTATGATACTCCACATATCATAGTCGAGTGCTTGAATGAATATTTTCATCCGAGCTTTCCAATAGGTGTAATTAGACCCATTGAAAAGTGGAGGTCGGTTGGTGGATTGCCCATCGGCTAGAGAAGTGCCGACATGGGTTGCCATAGATCTTTAGCTCTTTGATTGTTTAGATCAAAGAAGGGCTAGAGCACCAGGCTCTGATACCACTTGTTGCCCAGCTATGCAACCCAAGAGGGGGGGGGTGAATTGAGTTTCTAAAAATTTTAAGCTTAACTAATGACTTATGAGAAATGTTTGATAAAGCTAAATAGATAGAGGAGTAGAATTAATTCAAGGCTAATAGCAAGAGCAAGAATGCAAGAAAATAATGAAGAGATAAAGAAGAGCAATTAGACACACACCAAACAAAAAAATTTATAGTGGTTCGGTGCCAACCTTGCACCTACATCCACTCCCCAAGCTCCTACTTAGAAATTCCAATCCACTAATCTTGTATTCAACCTGAATACAAACGTCGAAACTCTGACTCTAGCTATCCCAAGCTAGTTCACTTGTTTTCCGGGTACAAGCCAACCCTATACACTCCGATTCAAGGTTCGGATCAACCTTCCCTTGTTTTGGAACCCTTCCAAAACAAAACCAATCACTCAAACTGAGTATAATAATTTATAGCATAATTAAGTACAAAGAAAAGCTCCTTCAATGAGCAAATATAACTTTAAATACACTTTACTTAAAAGAAGAAGACCCTTTTTGGATTTCCTCAAGGTGGATGGAGACTTCAAAGTGCACTTGAGGAGTTGGTGAGCTTGGAGTAAAGGCTTCTTGAAAGATTTGAATAAGCTCTTGCTTAGGGCTGAAACGTTGGCTTGAAATCTCTTTTTTAAAATCTCTCTACTTGGATACACTCTTTGATTCCCACCTTTTTGTTCCTTTTATAGCTTTAGAAAATAGAAGAAATCATTCTAGACTAAAAAAGAGCTATTAGACTGCATTAAATGAGCATTAAAAGTATTTAAAATGGGTTAAAAACTAACCGTTATGGAAAAATTCCATCACAGGGGTCGACTCATGAGTCGACTCATGCCTGGGGGTCGACTCATGGGTCGACCTCTGTGGAAAACATCACAGAATCGAGCAGGATCCGAGGTTCTGTAAAACTGGCAAAAAGATCCGCAGAGGTCGACTCATGGGTCGACTCATGCCTTGGGGGTCGACTCATTGAGTCGACTCACAGGGAGTGCCAAGACAGTGCCGGTCAGGATTTTCAACATGCCAGTCATCTCATGTGCTATGAGTCGACTCATGGGTGACTCATGAATTTCAATCATGCATATCTTTCAACATACAAGTCCAAAAATAATAAAATTTTCACCATTGGATCACAAATATTTTGTTCTATCATTTGATACTATCAAATCAGGATTTTGGTAAAAATATAATTTTGCCCCTGAAGAGCAATAATACTTATTCAAGTGAGAAAATATTGGTACCCCTTCAACTGCTTTGTAATCATCAAAATCAATCTAAGGAGCAACAGAGCCCATTAAAGTAAGCGTAATGCAGTGGTCTAACTCTGAGAAGTGGCTTGGAGTCATTAAATCCAAATTGAAATCCATAGAAATCAATAGTGCATAGACACTAGATGATTCACCTGAAGGGATAAAACTCATTAGGTATGAATGGATTTTTCAAAAGGATCAGAGTAGGGCAGACGAAAAGGTGAAGACCTATAAAGTCCATTTTTGCTATTATCCCAGAGTTAGAACATACATTTTGAACATATGTCTTTGTTATGAACAAAGAGGAACCCTACATTTATAAGTGGGCAAAATATTCTGTAGTGTTATTCCTTGTGTTGCTTGTGGATGAAATTCTCTTAATCAGGAATGACATTCCAGCATTGCAAAGAATAAAGATTTGGGTGTCATCTAATTTCTCCATGTTCAAGACCAGATATGGTATGCTCACTAATGGTAGTGAGCAGATACCAGTCTGATCTAAGTAAGAACCACTGAAAGATTATATAGACAATCCTCAAGTATTTGAAAAATATTAAGATCCAGTGACTCAAATATGAAAATACTGACTTTAAACATGTTGATGTTTTGATTTTAGTCAGATCAAGATGACAACAAAAAAGTATCGGATCATACCCTAATTGTAGGAGCAATCTGCTAGAAAGGTTCCAAGCAAGATACTTTAGTCTACTCAGTTAGTGATGTAGAGTACATCAAAGCATATGATGCTGTCATGTAAGCTGTGTAATTGCTGAGCTTCATTAACAGGTATGGAGTGGCACCCTCCACCGATGGTCCAGTCCTATCGTAGCACTGGAGCCATAAATTTGGCTAAAGAATTGAAGGACCAGCATACTCTGTATTACTATCACTTTTGATTTTAGATCGGGTGACATCGATCTTTGGAAGATCGATGAAAAGGGAGAACTTGACCTACCCATTTGTTGAGGCCTCAGAACTAGGAAGTTCTACGAACTCAAGTGAAAGATAGGATATTTGATATCATTCTGATTGGCTTTAATATAAGTAGAAATTATTGAAAAATATATCCTAAAGCCAATCATCTAAGTGGTAGATGATTGAAATTAGTATATGAATTATCTAATAATAATAGTTATTTGACAGATTCATCATAAAAGTTCTATCTTTCTTAAATGAACTTCTAAATTATGATGAAGTCCTTAGAACTACAATCAATCGATAGAGAATTTATCGGATGGTTCTTAAATTATTCACGATCAAATGATAAGTTATTAATAAGGACGATAACTTATCAAGTGTAGGTTGCTGTATGCCATATGCATTGGTTGTCCTCGTAACAAAGTGGTGTGAAGATACTGGTATGGCATCCAGGTGAGATGTAGGAGTACATCTGCATTGAATGTGACCAATATAACACTCTACTATCAAGAGTAGTTAACTAAGACCAATGGGTATAAGTGTCCCTCCGACCTGAGATCACCACGGTGACTTGCAAGCAACTCACTGTGCTTTGGTGCCAGACTGCCTGTATTTTTAATATAGGTTCGAAAGATTTTTGGGTATAGTCAAGTACTTATGAAGTCAGTGTGTGAGTCAAGATGGGATTGACCACTCCTGATTAACTTCAAGAAGAGAATGTCTCACTGTGTTTCAATTTAGCAAAACCTAGGCCTGGATAATCCTCGTGAGGAGTCACGAGATTTGCAAAATTTTGAGACACAATAGAGATGACTTATATGAGTGATTGACAGCATACTCGAAGTCGTCTTGATCATTATTGATCAAAAGGATGAATTATACGGTAACCATGGGTCAGAATTCTTAGAATGTTGCTTTGCATACATTCGATCTATCTGGACTCGAGAACCATTGCTAGATGGTTACTTCGACTGGTACAGGAATTAATTTCTGTGCTACCAGCTTAGGTTTGAACCTATAGAATCACACACATAAGATGTTGTAACCTAATCAGATGGTTAATCGACGATTGAGAATCATTCTAAGGTTAAACAATCAATGTGATTGATGTTTGACCTAATGCAAGTGTTGCAGGAGGATCATTAGCAATTGGATTGCTAATTGGCTCAATCTGATTAAGCAATTGGTCTAAGATTAAGTCTAATTGAATATGATTCAATTTGAATTAGTTTGGATTTAATTGGATTAAGTCTAATTGGTTTATTGGATAAGTCAGTTGCAAGGGAGAATAAGTCTCTGTTTGACTAGGACTTGTATGCACCTAATTTTTAATTAAGTTAGGATTTAAATTAAATATAATTTAATCTGATTGGATTCTTAGTTAGATTAGAATCATCATTAATTAGGTTGTAATTAATTTAAATTGGGTTCAAAGTATTTGACCTAATCTAAATAAGAATCCTAGTCAGACTAGGATTCCATCTTCTCTTGCGCCACCTAAGAAAATCAAAGCCCACACCCACTAATTAATTCCAGATAATTTTTCTATGATTTCTACATCTAAAAAAATTAATCTCACACCATTTATTTTAGAGATTTGAATCAGATTTGATCTTGTTCAGTATGAAAATTAATTTGGTTCATTGTGGAAAGTGGTTTAGCCTATTTCTCTTTTTTTGAAAGAGTCCCTCTTCACAAGGACTCTTCCCTCCCTCTCTTGCGCCAACTTTCCCATGTTAATCCTCCTTTTTGTTGCCTCTTTTGTGATTATTTTTATGCTATCCATGAAATAAATGAGATAGGGGGCATCCAAGAGTTGGACGCCCCAAGGACTTCTTGTTAGACTAGGTCTTATGACCTAGTCTGCCATATAAAAGGAGGCCGCCCCATATGCCATGATATAGAAGTAAAAAATTTATGAAAAATTGAGAGAATTACCAAAGGAGAATGAGGAAGACCTGAGAGGTTTTAGGCACCAAAATCTATGGAGGAGAGTCCTCTAACAAGAGATTAAAAGTTGATGTCTTGTAGAGAAGAAAGGTAAGAGAGAAGATTGTCTTCTCTTATTGATTTTCTTTCATATTTTTTTCTATTTTTCTTTTTATGTTTTTATGTGATAAAAATATGAGAGAGAAAGAAAGATTATATGGGTGGTTTGAGGTACCAAAATTCTTGGAGGAAATTCTTCAATCAAGAGATTAAAGGTTGATGTCTTGTAGAGAGAAAGGTAAGAGAGAAGATTATCTTCTCTTATTATTTTTTCTTTCATATTAATATCTCTTTGTTTTATATTTTTTATATGATAAAAAATTTGAAAGTGAAAGAGGGATGGCATGGTGAATTCATTCTCCAAATTGTTGGAGCATGGTGATCTTATTTTGGACATGATATGAACATGTTCTGATGGAAGAAGAAGAAGAAAAGAAGGTCTTTTCTTATAGTTTCTTTTAGAACCCTTCTTCTCCATAAATCATGAGATTTTTCTATGAGAAAAATCAGATATCATAAGATCTGAAAACTAAAAAATATCAAGAGAAGATCTTCTCATATCCTAGCATAGAGATATTTTCAGGATATCAATTGTTGTTGTACTGAAGGAGATGATCTATCTTCTCTTAGGATCTTTTTCTATTAAATATTAATTTTAATTTTAGGAAGGTCAAAATATTTGACTTCTCCCTTATTCTTCCTCATATTCTTCATCTCTTGAAATATCCAAGAGATTCGAAGAATATTTTTTAGATTAACCATCCGGAGGGATCTGCAAGAAGCTAGCACTTCGAGCGGATCTTCGTTCGACGAACCTCTGATTTTGTTGCAGCCTTGTGTGGATCACCTGTAGAGACTGGACACGTGTGTGGCTCCAAAAGCAACAAAAAAAATCAATCATGGAGTTCTCGACCCGCATGAAGGTAAGAGATCTGATCTCTTCTTTTATCTAGATATGATCTAGGTTTTAGATCTGAAACTATTTCAGATCTAGGATATCGATTTGATCAATATTAAATTTTTTATTTTTTGATTTATAAATATAATATGACATGTTATAGGTCCTAATTGTAGGGTTTAGTAATTTGATTACATGCATTTATAGATTAAATTATTTAATTTACATGTTTCGCTATGTTATATTTAAAAAAAAATTTGAAATTCATGCATGAAACCCTGCACCTTTTCCAACAAAAGCTTATAATAAAAATATCAAAAATATATTTTATTTATTAATAAATCAATTACAATACTTGATTGCTTAACCGTCAACAGCTTGACGATTGGCTTTTGGGACATATTTTTCAACAACTCCCACTTGTCCTAAAGCCACTCGGCATAGTATCTAATACCCATCTTCGACTTGTGGTTGTCGAACTCCTTTATCGTCAGGGCTTTAGTGAAGGGGTCGGCCAGGTTCTCCTTTTCGTCGATCTTCTAAAGGTTGATATTACCTCGATCCACGATCTCCCAGATCAGGTGGAAGCGATGCAAAATGTGCTTCGTTTGCTGGTGTGCTTTGGGTTTCTTCACCTGAGCTATGGCACCAGTGCTGTCACAGTAGAGCAGGACCGAACGATCGAGGGAGGGTGCTACTCCGAGCTCGATGATGAAGTTTCTCAGCCACACAGCTTCCTTCGCAGCATTCGATGCTGCGATGTACTCCACCTCACAAACAGAGTCTGCCACAGTATGCTGCTTGGAACTATTCCAACAGATAGCTCCACCATTCAGAGTAAAGATATAGCCCGACATGCTTCAGCTATCATCATGGTCAGATTGAAAGCTGGAGTCTGTGAACCCCACAAGTTTCAGATCTAACTCGTCATAAACCAACCATTGGTCCTTAGTATTTCTCAAATACTTAAAGATGGATTTAACCACTTTCCAATGATTTTCTCTAGGATCAGGTTGGTATTTACTCACTACTCCTAGTAAGTATGCCACATCTGGTCTTGTACATGTCATGGTGTACATGATAGATCTCACGATCAAAGCATATGGGACCCTACTCATACGCTCTCTCTCTTTAGGAGTTGTCAGATAATCCTTCTTAGAGAGAGAAATTTCATGGCCCATCGGTAGATAGCCCTTCTTGAAATTCTCCATGCTGAACCTCTTCAGCACAGTGCCTATGTACGTGGACTGGGATAACCCAAGCACCTTTTTAGATCTATCCCTATAGATCTTCATCCATAGGATGTAGGATGCTGAAGGAACCAGATCTAGGGTTTCAGGGTTAGATCTTGAAACTTTTTCAAAATCAAACAGTGGAAGACTAAAATAAATTAAAACTTATTTTCTAAAACTAGAGAATTTCTAGATTTAAGATTCTATTACATGATTATTACATAGCATTAAATCAAAAATTAAAATATATAGAGCATGAACTACATGTTGATCATATCAACATGTTTCTATACTACATCTAATGTATGTATTAAACAATAGATCAGATCTATTACCTTGCAAGTTAGACGTTCTAGCCTTGCTGATTTGGGCTTGAGGATGTTGTTGCGAGCCGCACACATGTCCGGCCTCTAGGAGTCATCCACATGAGCCCATGAATCTCAATCAGAAGTCCTGCTCCAGGAAATCAGCACAGTATGCTAGTACTATGCTGATCCTTCTTCGATGGTTGATCAGGTGCCTCCTTCTTCTTGATTTAGACTATTCCAAAGATGAGAAGTAGGAGAAGAAGTTTCAAATCTGAGACACTCTCAGAAAACTCAAGATGGAGGAAGGAAAGAGATGAAACTAACAATCCTAGAAGAAGACCCTCTTCTTCTTCTCTTTACTCTCTCCTAGACACCTTGTCTTGTGTCTATTATATCTCCACGACTCAAAGGTCTCTCTCTTTGATTTTTGGATGCCCCAAAGGTCTCTCAAATCTCTATTTTTTAAAAAATTTTATGAAGAAACTCATTTTATAGAGAGAGATATGATAGAGTCCTTGTCTAGGTCAAATACCTAGTCAAGGCTTATCCAAACATGGCAAGATAAGGGCCGCCCAACTCTTGGGTGCCTCCTCCTTATTTTCATGCATGTAATATCAGAAAAGGGTGCACAATATATGCCCTAAAAGCCATGGAAATTTTAAAAAAAATTTGAGTAAATTTGGTGCAAAAAAGAAAGAGTTTTGGATTTCTAAAACTCTATCTCATAGAATTTGAAATCCAAACTTATTCCTACTTTGATTGGATCCACAACCACTTTCCATGTATGAAAGAAGAGAAGAAACCTTTTGAACATGGGAAAGACCTGGGGGAGGGCTTTTGTCACATAAAATAAGAGGAGATTGGCGTGGAATAAGAGAGAGGGCGTGGGGGGGGCTTATGTGGCGTAAGGTGGAATCCTAGTCTTACTAGGATTCTATTATGACTTATTTTAATTTGGTTTCTCAAACCAAATTAAACCAAAATTAGATCAACCAAATTAAAATATGTCTTAACCCAATTAAGAATCTAATTTGATCAAATTAAATTAGATTTAAATCTGATTTAATTTTTTAATCAAATTAAAAATTAGGTTGACCTAAGTCCTAATTGAACTAGGATTAATTTTTTTCTTGCACTTGGCTTATCCAATAAACCAATTGGACTTAATCCAATTAAGCCCAAACCAAATTTAATTAAATCATATTCAATTAGACTTAATCTGAGCCCATTGGCTTAGTCATATTAAGCTATTAGCAATCGGCTTGCTAATCGATTCTCCTGCAACACTTGCACTAGGTTAAATGTCAATCATATTGATCATTTAATTCTAGAACGATTCTTAATCATTGATCAACCATCCGATCAGATCATGACCTCTAATGTGTGTGACCTCATAGGTCCAAACCTAAGCTGATAGCATAGGAATAAATTTTTGTACCAATCAAAGTGATCATCTAGCAATGGTATCCGACGATCGGATAGGTCGAATATGTAGAACAACATCCTTAGAACCCATACGGATATAGTTTCCATATAATTCATCCTCTTGACCAAAATGATCATAGGACACCTCAGAGTTCAACTGTCAACTCTGATCAGGTTGTTCACATTGTATTTCAAAATATCAAATCCATCTGATGGATTATCCTGTCCATGGTTTTGCTAAATTGAAATACAGTGACTCATTCTTCTCCAACTCTTGGAGTGATCAATCCCATCTTGATCACACTCTGACTTCGCAAGTACTTGACTATGCCCAGAAGCTTTCTGTCACTGAATTAGAAATTCAGTTAGTCCAGTACCAAAGCACAGTGAGTTGCTTGCAAGTCACTAAGGTGACCTCAGGTCTAAGGGATACTTATACCTATATCCCATCAGAGACATTTTCGACAGCAGAATGCTTTGGAGTTGGTCACATTCAATGATGATGTACCCTTACATCTCATCTGTATGTCATACCAATGTTCCACACTCTTTGGTTAAGAGGACAACCAACCCATATATTCTACAGCAACCTATGCTCGATAGAAGCTGTCGTCCTTATTAACAGCCTATCATTTGGTCGTGAACAGTTTTAAGGACTAATCGATAAATCCTCTCTTTATCAAACTTAAATAGTCTTAAGGACTTCATCATAACAATGGAGCTCATTAGAAGATGAAAGCTTATGATGAAAATATCAAATATATTTTATTTATTAACAAATCAATTACAATACTTGGTTGCTCAACCGTTAATAGCTTGATGATTGGTTTTTGGGACATATTTTCCAACAGATGCTTCACCCAAGTCCTTCATGGAGAACTGCGATGACAACCAAACTTTTATTTTCTGTAGTGCGGAGATGTCATTCCTGATTAAGAGAATACCATCCACGTACAAGATAAGAAATACCACAACTGGACCATTTACCCATTTATAGATGCAGGGCTCTTCTCCATTCTTAACGAAGCCATACGTTTTGATCACCTTATCAAAACACATGTTCCAACTCCAAGAAGCTTGCTTCGATCCATAAATGGATCTCTGAAGCTTGCACACTTTGGACTCATCTGTGGATGTAAACCCCTCAGGTTGTATCATATACACCTCTTTGGTTTGCTCTCCATTCAGGAAAGCTGTCTTACATCCATTTGCCAGATCTCATAATCCAGATGGGTAGCTATTGCAAGCATTATCTGAATAGATTTGAGCATTGCCAAAGGAAAAAATATCTCATCATAGTCAATACCATAACATTGACGATACCCCTTGGAATCAGATGGACTTTATAGATCTCCTCCTTTCCATCTGTGCCCCTTTTCCTTTTGAACACCTATTTGCACCCAATGGGTTTAACCCCTTCAGGTGGATCAACCAATGTCCATACATCATTCACCTTCATAGACTCTATTTCAAATTTCATGGCTTCAAGCCATTTCTCAGAATCATGTCTCTACATTGCATCCATATAGGTGATCGGATCCTCATCGTTCTCATTGAGTTCGATGAGATCACCATCCTGGACCAAGAAATCATAGTATCTATCCGACTAATACGGTACTCTATCGGATCATCTTAATGGTGCAGGTACATTGGGCTCTGGATCTGATCTAATCAAATTTGACTCAAGTTCAGCTATTGATGTCAGTCCTTCTACCTGTTGAACTTCATCAAGTTCAACCTTAGAGGCAACGGTTCCTTCACCAAGGAACTTCTTTTCTAAAAAGATTGCCTTATGGCTGACGAACACCTTTTGTTCATCAGTATGGTAGAAAAATATCTTTTGATCTCTTTAGGGTACCTGATGAATGTGCATTTGTCAGACCTAGGTCCAAATTTATCTATGACTAATCGTTTGACATAGGCCGGGCACCTCCAGACCCTAAGGTGTGAAAGTGCTGGCTTACGCCCTATCCATATCTCATATAGAGTCTTAATTATCGACTTACTTGAAATCCTATTTAACAGATAACAGGCTGATTCGAGTGCATATCTCCAGAAGGATATCAGCAAGCTAGCAAAATCCATCATAGATCGGACCATATCCAACAGAGTATGATTTCTCCTTTCAGACACACCATTATGCTGTGGTATTTTTGGAGGAGTCCATTGAGAGAGAATCTCATTCTCTCCTAGATATGTGAGAAACTCACTAGAAAGATATTCTCCTCCTCGATCAGATCGAAGAGTTTTAATACTCTTCCCAGTTTATTTTTCTACTTCACTTCAAAATCGTTTGAACATTTCAAATGAATCCGACTTATGTTTCATCAGATAGATATATCCATATCTGGATAGATCATCCGTGAAATTTATGAAGTAGAAATATCCACCTCTAGCACTTGTGCTCATGGGCCCACATATATCAGTATGTACTAGACCCAAGAGCTCAGTAGCTCTCTCATCTTTTTCAGTAAAAGGTGACTTGGTCATTTTACCAAGAAGATAGGACTCACAGGTTGGAAGTGATTCACAATCACTAACTTCAAAGATTTCCTCTTGAGTCAACATGTTTATCCTGTTCTTATTTATATGATCTAGCCTACAGTGCCATAAGTAGATATCTGATATACTATCTAATCTAGGGTGCTTGCCTGTAGAATAGACTACGTTAACAGGTTGTGATAATATATACACATCATTGTTTAAATGCCTACAAAAAATAGTAACACCATTCATAATGATATTACAAACTTATTTCTTTATTGAAATTTCATAATCATTTTTGCCCAGAAGGCCTACAGAAATAATATTTAAAAAGAAACTGGGACAGAAATGACAATCATTAAGAACAACGATATGGGACTCAAATACAAGTTTCAAGATTCTTAATGCTAGAACTGAAACTGGTCTTCTATCTCCAACGTTCAGAAACCTCTCACCTTGCTCGAATCTCCTACTGACCTGCAACTCCTGCAACGAATTGCAAATATGGTAAGGGCTCCTGGTATCCAATATCCAGTCAGTTATATTACAAATAGAGAAATTACAAGGAGTTATCATATAAATACCTTGCCCAACAATAGCTTGCTTCTTTCTCTGTTTGTTCGGATCCAGGGAGGCAATGTATTGAGGATAGTTTCTTTTTCAGTGCCCCCGCTTCTTGTAAAAGAAGCATTCAGTTTGACTCTTATCAGGCTTGATCTTTTTGGTCTGGCCCTGCACTGATGTTCCAACCTGAACTTGCACCTTCTTCACTTTCTTCTTCTTGTTCTTCTTCTCTTTCTTAAAGGGTCGAGAACCAGAAGATGAACCTCTTACTAAGTTCACCGACTCCTTGTGGAGTTGGTGATCCTTCTCAAAGTTCTGAAGCAACCCCAGTAACCCATGGTAGTTTACTTCAGGCTTTGTCATTCTATAATGAGTGAGGAATGGGAGATAAGACTTGGGTAGCAAGTTCAGTATTGCATCTTTCCCAAGCTGCTCATGCAAAGGAAAGCCGAGCTTGCTTAAATGCTCCATCAGCTCGATCATGTACAATACATGATCAGTGACAGAGGCACCATCTTGTATTTTAGCGTTGAAGATGGCACAACTAGTCTTGTGCCTCTCCATGTCATCGGGTGTGCCAAAGGCATCCTCCAACACTTGAAGCATGTCCTTTGACTAAGCCATCTCAAATCTGCGATGGAACTCGTTGCTCATGACAGCCAGCATGATGCAGCGCACTATGGTCCCGTCACTGAGCCACTTCTGATAAGTGTCTTTGACTGTTCCACGTGCATTGACAGCTGGCTCCTTAAGTGCTGGATCCATTATCACATATAGGATCCATTCATGCTCCAGGACTATCTTCTACTTTCGGTACCAGCTACCGAAGTTGGGTCCCACCAACTTATCATTATCCAACAACGATCAGAGCGATAGGAAAGTGGCCATATCTGCACAAAAAAAACCATAGCCTAATTAGTAATTGATTCATTAAACCTAAAGATTTGGACTTTAATCAAAAGATTTTTCTCACTATTTTATTTGAATTGATAGCCTCTACCTCTAATTTGAGGAATTACCCTAATTTCTTAGTGGGTGCTAGAATCCACTTAGACTGCACACAAGCCCAACTTTGGTTGGCCAACCCATGTACATCTAAGGGTAGGTTTATAACCAATTATTTCTCTAAATAATTTTTAGTAATTTTAATTTTGCCTTGAAAACCTAATCAGTAGGCTTTGGCCTCCACTGTAAGGATCCGGTTAGGTCCAACTATTAACATGACCATACTTGGTGCATCTAACCAACGAATGATTAAGCCCAACTTTGGTTGGCTCACCTAACCACCATTAGAGAGACACTTCCAAGTCATCATATGATGAGTGATAATTCCATTAGTTAACAAGCACCAGGCCTTTGGGTCTGCAATGATTATTGAGTTAATGGACTCATTATCAAACACCTTAATGGGAGGCTATGACTCAGTTATCTCCATAACTTTATTATTTTAAGGACCTAATAATTTTAGAAGATTTAAATGATTTAAAGGATGAGGTCAGATGAACCAGCTTATCATGATCCTCCCACTGGCTTCACCAAGTCAGCTTAAGGGAGACCATTAAAAGGGCTGATTTAGGAGCACCTAAATCAGTCACACTGATTTACCTAACTGACATAGGTCAGCTCGAATAGTCAAGTGATCCGATCAAAACATAATTTCATCAAGAGGCCAGGTAAGTTCAATCAGTGGGAGGATCAGCCAAAGCTTGCCTTAGACACCATAAAAAATGGCCAGGTAAGCGGGCTCCTAATTAAAAACCACTGGTCTGGTTTAACTTAGACACCAACTGGTTTAATTAGTATCGATTAGATCAACCTAACAGTTTGTGCTAGACCGCTTAGCCAAGAATCAAGTCCATTTGGTTCTTGTTAAAGATATGGACTTGACCAACTACAACTATTGTAATTGATCTAGAGAATCCTTGACCTAATCTAAGACAACAATTGATTAGATTTAGTCAATTTTTTAATTAAGTCCATCTTTAATCTAACCATAGGTCTAACCCAATTAATGGACCTAATTCTCACTAATCCATTAACCCAATGTGTTATGGTTTGTGTCTTAGGTTTTTCAATTCACAATCCTAGAACCTAATCAAACAACTTCTTAATTCTTAATTAAGTTTTGGGCTGAGGATTGGGTTCGATTTTTTAAAAATAATTTTCATATTTATAAAATAATTTTACAATATGGTTCTACCAACCATATTGCATGTTTGATTCGTAATCAAGATACAAGTGAAATAAATATGAAACTACTTTAAATCTAATCTAAACAGGTTCATGTAATTTAAATAATTTCAACTTTAAATAATTTCTTTACACAAAAGTTATTAACAAAGATATTTTATTTTAGATTTAAATATTTTTTAAATCTAATAAATCATAAATTTAATCTAGATCATATCTAATAAATTTATGATTAAAGATAGATCTACATGAACTAGGACAACCTTTGCACTGTAAGGGGTAAACCTTACAGCAGGACAACCTTGCAGTTCGTGATTGATCTAAAATTTTAATTTTAGATTTAATAATCAGATTATAAATTATATCTAATCTAAAAAATAATCTAAGCATGTATAAATAATCATGTAATAAACAATCTGGGCTCTGATATCAATTGAAGGAACCAGATCTAGGGTTTCAGGGTTAGATCTTGAAATTTTTTCAAGATCAGGAAGTAGAAGACTAAAATAAATCAAAATTTATTTTTTAAAATCAAATAATTTTTAGATCTAAGATCCTATTACATGATTATTACATAGCATTAAATCAAAAATTAAAATATATAGAGCATGAACTACATGTTGATCATATCAACATGTTTCTATACTACATCTAATGTATGTATTAAACAATAGATCAGATCTATTACCTTGTAAGTTAGACTTTATAATCTTACTGATCCGAGCATGAGGATGATGTTGCAAACTGCACACGCATCCGATCTCTAGAAGTTATCCACCGAGTCCATGAATCTCGACCAGAAGTCCTGCTTCAGGTAATCAGCACACTATGCTAGTACTGCGCTGATCCTTCTTCGATGGTTGATCATGTACCTTTTTCTTCTTGATTTGGGCTCTTCCAAAGATGAAAAATAGGAGGAGGAGTTTTAGATCTGAGATACTCTCAGAAAACTCAAGATGGACGAAGGAAAGAGATGAAACTAACAACCCTAGAAGAAGACCCTCTTCTTTTTCTCTTTACTCTCTCCTAGACACCCTATCTTGTGTCTATTATATCTCCATGACCCAAAGGTTTCTCTCTCTAATTTTTGGATGCCCCAAATCTCTCTCAAATCTATATGTTCTTCAAAAATTTTATGAAGAAACTCATTTTATAGAGAGAGATATGATAGAGTCTTGTCTAGGTCAAATACCTAGTCAAGGCTTATCCAAACATGGCAAGATAAGGGGCACCCAACTCTTGGGTGCCTCCTCCTTATTTTTGTGCATGGACCACCAGAAAGGGTGCACAATGTGTATCCTAAAAGTTACAAAAATCTCAAAAAAAATTTGAATGAATTCGGTATAAAAAGGAAAGAGTTTTGGATTTCTAAAACTCTATCTCATAGAATTTGAAATCCAAACTTATTCCTACTTTGATTTGATCCACAACCACTTTCCATGTATGAAAGAAGAGAGGTAACCTTTTGGATGTAGGAATGACCTGGTAGTGGGCTTTTGTCACACAAAATAAGAGGGGATTGGTGTGGAATAAGAGAGAGGGTGTGGGGGGGCCTTATGTGGAGCAAGGTGGAATCCTAGTCTTACTAGGATTCTATCTTATGACTTATTTTAATTTGGTTTCTCAAACTAAATCAAACTAAAATTAGATTAATCCAATTAAAATAGGTCTTAACCTAATTAAAAATCTAATTTAATCAGATTAAATTAGATTTAAATCTGATTTAATTTTCTAATCAAATTAGAAATTAGGTTGACCCAAGTCCTAATTGAATTAGGACTAGTTTTTTTCTTGCACTTGGCTTATCCAATAAACCAATTGGACTTAATCCAATCAAGCCCAAACCAAATCTAATTAAATCATATTCAATTAGACTTAATCTCAATCTATTGGCTTAATCAAATTAAGCCAATTAGCAATTGAATTGCTAATCGATCCTCCTGCAACACTTGCACTAGGTTAATGTCAATCGTATTGATCATTTAACCTTAGAACGATTCTTAATCGTTGATCAACCATCTGATCGGATCATAAACTGTAATGTGTGTGACCTCATAGGTCTGAACCTAAGTTGGTAGTATAGAAATAAATTTTGTACCAATCGAAGTATCACCTAGCAATGATATCCGACGATCGATAGGTCGAATGTGTAGAACAACATCCTTAGAACCCATATGGATATAGTTTTCATATAATTCATCTCCTTGACCAAAATGATCATAGGATATCTCAGAGTTCAACTGTCAACTCCGATCGGTTGTCCACATTGTATTTCAAAATATCAAATCCATCTGATGGATTATCCTGACCAAGGTTTTACTAAATTGAAATTCAGTGACTCATTCTTCTCCAACTCTTGGAGTGGTCAATCCCATCTTGATCATACTCTGACTTCGCAAGTATTTGACTATGCCCAGAAGCCTTCCGTCACTGAATTAGAAATTCAGTTAGTCCAGTACCAAAGCACAGTGAGTTGCTTGCAAGTCACTGAGGTGATCTCAGGTCTAAGGGACACTTATACCTATATCCCATCAAAGTCATTCTCTACAGTAGAATACTCTGGAGTTGGTCACCTTCAATGATGATGTATCCTTATATCTCATCTGTATGCCATACCGATGTCTCCATACTCTTTGATTAAGAGGACAACCAACCCATATGGCCTACAGCGACCTATGCTCGATAGAAGCTGTCGTCCTTATTAACAGTCTATCATTTGATCGTGAACAATTTTAAGGACTAATCGATAAATTCTCTTTTTATCAAACTTAAATAGTCGTAAGAACTTTGTCATAACAACGAAGTTCATTAGAAGATGAAAGCTTATGATAAAAATACCAAAAATATATTTTATTTATTAATAAATTAATTATAATACTTGGTTGCTCAACCGTCAACAGCTTGATGATTAGCTTTTGGGACATATTTTCCAATAGTTCCTTCACTAAGAAACTCTTTTTCTAAAAAGTGTGCCTTACTGCTGACAAATACATTTTGTTCAGTAGGAAGGTAAAAGTAGTATCCCCTCATTTTCTTGGGATATCCTACAAAATTACACATATCGGACTTAGGTCCGAGCTTGTCGGTTTGTAATCATTTGACATAAGCCGGACATCCCCAGATCTTAAGATAAGTGACGTTCAACCTATGTTCTGACTATATCTCATATGATGTTTTACTAATTGACTTGCTTGAAATATTATTGAGCACAAAACAGACTGTCTCAAGTGTATATCCCCAAAAAGAGATCGACAGACTTACAAACTCCATCATGGATCGAACTATGTCCAATAAGATTCGATTCTTTCTTTTTGAGACACCATTATATTGTGGTATCCCTAGAGGAGTCTATTGTGAGAGAATCTCATTCTTTCCAAGATATGTCAGAAATTTACTGAAAAGATATTCACCCCTTCGATCAGATCGAAGAGTCTTAATATATTTTTTAGTTTGTTTCTCTACTTCATTATGAAATTGTTTGAACATTTCAAATAATTCGGACTTGTGTTTCATCAAGTAGACATACCCATACCTAGATAGGTTGTCTGTGAACGTAATGAAATAGCTATATCCTCCTCTGACACTAACGTTCATAGGTCCACAAACATCACTATATATTAGACCTAAAACTTCACTAGCTCGTTCACCTTTTTCAGTAAAAGGTGACTTAGTCATTTTTTCAAGAAGACAAGACTCACAAGTCGGTAATGATTCATAATCATTGATATTGAGGATATCCTCTTGTGCTAACTTGTTTATCCTATTTTTGTTAATATGATCGAGCTTGCAATGCTAAAGGTAGGCATCTGTGATATTATCTAACTTTGTATGTTTATTTGGAGTGTATATTACACTCATAGACTGTGACAATACATAGATATCATTTTTTAATTATCCTCATATTATTGTAATATCATTTATAATGATATCACAATAATCATTCTTTATTAATAAATTATAATCATGTTTGGCCAAAAGACCAATAGAGATTATATTCATCAAGAAAGATGGACAATAGTGACACTATTAGACTTGAAAACAAGCCCGACGACTCCTAAAGCCTGGATTGAAATTTGATTTTCATCTCCCATATTTAGGAATATCTCATCATTCTTAAATTTTTTTACTAATTTGAAGTCCTTGCAATGAATTGCATATGTGAACTGGACTTCTGATATCCAATATCCAGATAGTAGTGTCGCATATGGAGAAATTACAAGGTGTTATCATATAAGCACCTTGATTAGCAACTAATTGCTCGTTTCTCTTTAGCTTATTTGGGTCATAGTCTGCTTGACTCGATTCAGCTCTAAATTTTTTAGCTAGATTGGGCTCAAGACTATTATTCAACTTTCGATACTGACTATCGAAGTTGAGTCTAATATGCTCATCACTGTCAAACAGTGAGTGAAGCGATAAATTGCTAGCCATTTATGAAAAAAAAAGAAAACACAGACCTAATTAGTATATGAATTAATCAAGTCTAAAGATATGGACTTTAGTCTAAAGTTCTCTCACTATTTTATATAAATTGATAGTCTCTACCTCTAATTCGAAGAATTATCTTAATTTTTTAGTGGGTACTAGAATCCACACAGACTGCATACAGAATCGAGTATGGCTCAACCAATCTATATGCACCTATGGGTAGGATCTCAATCAATTATTTTTTTAAATAATTTTTAGTAATTAGTTTTACCCCAGATTTTATTTCAGTAGGCGATGGGTCTCCACTGAAAGTCCTGGTTAGATCCAATCATTAACATGAATCTACTCAGTAATTCTAACTAATGAATAATTAGGCCCGAGTATGGCTCGGCCAACCCAACCATTCATTAGATAGTATAATAGAGTCATCATATGATGAATAATAATTTCATCAATCAGAAAAATACCAGACAGATGTCACCTGCAATGTCAATCAGAAATAATGGATCCATTATCATTCACCTTAATAGGAGGCTATGATCTAGTTATCACCATAACTAGCTCATTTTATGGATCTAATAATTTAAAAAATTTGGTTAACATAATTTATCAAAATTAAATATATAGACCAACTAATCTCAATCCTCCTACTAACTTCATCAAGTCAGATTAGGGTGGACTAGAAATAAGTCGGTCCAACTGATAAGTCATCAATCCTCCCACTGACTTCACCAAGTCATGTCGAGGATAAAGATGAGTCGAACTAAAAGCACCAAAATCAGTCAAACTAATTTTTAGTAAGCATGGGTCAACCCTAATCATTAAGCGATCTGATCAAAACTTGATTCACCATGTTGGCCAGGTAAGTGAGATCGTGTGGGAGGGATATGCCATTAACTTGTCATAGACTCAATTTATGTGAGTAGCTCTCAATTAATGATCATCGATCAAGATTGTCAAACTTACTTTAGACACCAACTAATTAATCAGTTTTAATTTGATCTACTTATGAATTTGGGTTCAACTGCTGAGCTCAAGATCAAAGTCCATTTGGGTCTAATCAAAGATAGATCCGACCAATTATAACTATTGTATTGGCTCTAGAGAAATTTTAATTTAATTTAATTTCTCTTCTTAGACCATTTGATCTTTGATTCTAACTCTAGGCCTAACCCAATTAGGAGGACCTGATCAAGCTAACCCAAAAATCCGTTACCCATATTTTATGCGAATGACATTAGATCTTTAATTCATAATTCTAGATTTAATAGATTCAACTTAATTCTTAATTAAGTTTGAGGTTATGGATGGGGGTTCGATATTTGAAAATAGTTTTAAATTTTATAAAATATTTTTATAATTAATTTTATGCACAATCACTTATATCTGAAACTTGAATCGGCTCATCCCTGGATTGAGCCTACTCATCACAATGAGTTGACTGAGTTCTAAGACTTAGTTGACTCATTGATAATAAATTATTAATCATAATTTTTAGCTTGTAACAATGAGTCAACTCAATAGAAATTGAGCTGAGGAACCAGGGTCCTGAGTCGACCCAAATAATACTGAGTCGACTCCACAGGCAAACTACAACAATTATATTAATTTAGATCAAAATAATTCTATATAAATAGTAATAAAATCAATCATAAATTATTTTAGAACTATTCTAAATATGTTCATGATTCTAGATTTTATTTACAAAGATTAGATGCAACTACTTTTCATACAATGTATTATATACACAATCTTAGGATTTTGAGAAAAGTAAAGTTTTCTTTTTACATTCATCTTCATGGGATATAGTCACAATGGCACCTCTATACATCATAAAAGGATCCAATTGAATTAAAAAAAGAGAGATATAATCTTTTTTACCTCCTATGATCGAACGGCCTGGTGACAAACGTGATCCGATTATTTTGCTGCTCTGATCATCTAATCTAAATAATTTAGATCTAGTCTAAATTATTTTAGATCTTATTATTATATTTTGATTATATCAAAATTAAATAATAATTATCATAAATAAATTTTACATACTTTAAATTAAAATCAGATTTTATAAAGATCAGCACAAACTAGGACAATCTTTGTACTGTAAGGGGTAAACCTTATAGCAGGATAACCTTATATCAGTTTGTGTGATCAGATCTATAACTAATTTTACATCTAAATATCATATATCTGATCTAATCTAAATTAAACTATAGATCTAAATGTATATAATATCATGTCATATCGAATCGTGGCTCTGATACCCCTTTTGGGATGCGCAGGGATTTCATGCATGCATTTTAATTTTTTTTTAACGAAAGAATATTAGATTAAACTATTTAATCTATAAATATATACATAAAATTTGATCTTAAAACTCTTATAAATAGATCGATGATATGAATTTATATACATAAAAAAATTTGAATCTAAAATGAAAGCTTGTGAATCAAAAATAATATTTAATAACAGATCTAATCTACTACTTGTAGGATTTCAAACCCAATACCTGAGCATGGATAGTCAAATTTTATAATTGAAAATATAGATCTAAAAGTTTCTCTGGTCGCTCGCAGCCACACAAGTGTCTGACCTCTATGGATGGTCCACACGATGTCCTCAGATCGATCAGCCTTCCACGAGAGTGCTAGCTCGCATAGTCAGCTTCTGATGGCAGATCTAATTTGATCTCTTCCTTCGATCATCTCAGACCATTTTGATGTCAAAGATAGATCAGAGGAGGATGCTAGATGGTAGAGAAAAATAGATAAAGACTCTCTTCTCTTTTATTTTTCCCTTACCCATTAACCCTAGAACAGTTCTAGGTCGCTCACCCGAGAGGAGATTGGTCTCCTCTTTTGTTCATGCCAAAAAAGAAGGAAACCCACCCAAAACTCATATCCCAAAGAAAGATTTTTGACCCTCTTTTCTCTAGTATCTCACAGTGAAAAGCTCTCTTAGTTTGGAGCACAAAAATGTGGCCTTTTTATGATTATCGCACAAACTAGATAAGACAGGATAAGGGTTGGATTTTGTTACAATTTAAATTATTTTAAATTTTAAATTAACTCTAACTTTTTCTCACTCTTAGCTAACTTAAAGTGGACTTATCAAAAAACATTTGGTATGAAATTCAATTGAAAATATTTTTTTTTCTCATACACAATGGGCACCTTTAAAAACTGTCGATGTGTGGAAGGATATGGATAAGGTTTTAAGCTGAAATTCAAACCAATTTGAATTCAAATCAAAATCAACCAAATCCTATCCTTAATGGATGATAAAATAAGAATTATTTCTAATTTTTTCATACATAAATTTATTTTGTACGGTGAGAAAAGGTGTAAGACAATTTGGGTGGCGCAAGGGAGAGAATCCCACTCATTTAGGACTCTAGGGTTTAACCAATTAGATTTCTTTCAAACCAAATCTAATTAGAACCAAATAAAAAAGATGAATCTAATCTAATTAGACTCCTACAATCTTGATTAAATTTGATCAAATCAATAAATTAATTGAGCCATAGATCTGATCAAATCAGGATCATTTCTTCCTTATTGATTAGGTCATCTCATAATCTAGTCAGACCTGACTTGATTGAATCCAATTCAATAAAATTTGATCCAGACTTTAATGCTCAATCAAATTAAGCTAATTAGTGATCTAATCACTAAATAATCCTTCATTAATAATAGAGTCTCCGTCCAGTGGGACTCTTCTCTAGAGTCTCCATCCAGTGGGACTCAGTAGAGTCCCCATCTAGTGGGACTTTTCATCAGAGTCTTCGTTCATTGAGACTCTTCAGATTAACCATGTGATTGGAGAGAAACTTCTAATGTACGTGACGTCATAGGTTCAAACCTAAGTCGGTAGCACAGGAACTGATTCATGTAATAATCGATGTAATCATGTAGCAATGGTACCCGATGTCTGGATAGGTCGAACGTATGCAAAACAATACTCAAGAACCTATTTGGATATAGTTACCATATAATTCATCCCTTTGACCCTTGATGCTAGGATGACTTAGAGTTTAAACTGTCAACTCTTAACAGTACATCCATTATGTGTCTCAATCTGATAAATTCTGTGACTTCTCACAAGGATTGCCCTGGCCAAAGTCTTACTAAATTGAAATATAAAGATTTCTCTCTAATCTCTTAGAGTGGTCAATTCTATCTTGACTCACGCACCGACTTCACAAGTACTTGACCATGCTCAGAAACCTTTCGATCTTGAATTAAAAATTCAGATAGTCTGGCACCAAAGCACAGTGAGTTGCTTGTAAGTCACCATGGTGATCTCAAGTCAGAGAGACACTTATATCTATATCCCTTCAGAGTGACTCTTGACGGTAGAGTACTCCAGAGTTGGTTATATTTCATGAAATGTACTCCTACATTTCACCTGCATGCCATACTAGCGTCTCCATGCTCCTTGATTAAGAGGACAACCAACCTATATGACATACAATGACCTAAACTTGATATATCTATCATTCAAGTAATAGCATATCATTTGGTCGTGAACTCATTTAAGGACTAAACGATAAATTCTCTTTTATCGATTTAAAATAGTCCTAAGGACTTTCATCATAACACAGAAGTTCGATGTAGAAGATGTACAAGCTTATGATAAAAATTATCAATAAATATTTTATTAATTAATTCATATATAATTACATCAAATAGCATAACTGTCAACAGGCTGACGATTGGCTTTGGGATATATTTTCCAACATCATGGGTATGACATGAGAATTGCATTCAGTTGCAGGACAAGACACTACAAGAAAACAGATTATTAGCAATGGCTAATTGCCATTGCTAATAGCAGAGTTACTGTCACTAATACTATTAGCAATGGACTCCCATCGCAAAAATTCCATCGAAAATAACATCATTGCTAACTACCACTACTAGCGACGGCAAATATCCGATTGCTAATAAGGATAATTATGACGATATTAACGACAACAAAGCCATCACTAATAATTTAAATTTTTTATTAATTAAAATTAAAAAAAACTATTAGTGATGATAATATTATTGCTAATATCATTGCTAATAATTTTTTAATTTTTTTAAAAATTATTAATAATGATGTTTGCATCACTAATATCATCGTTAATAGTTTTCTATTCTTTTAAAAAAATTATAATTAAATATTTTAAAATTTATTTTAATCATAATAATGAGCAATAATATTTTTTAAAATCTATTATAAATAAAATAATAATTATTTATCATAATCATAAATATAAAATTAATTATATTATATTAAAAATATAAATTATATAATTTTATAGATTTATACTATTTTATGAGTATCAAAATTATATACATATCTAAAAAAATAAAATCATGTGAGATCCTCCTCATCATCCTCCTTATCCTTCTGCTTTTGTATGTCCTCTCTAGCAATTGGTGGATGAGAGATGGATGTCCCAGCATCTTGTAATGAAATAAAATAAAATATTATTAATAAATTTCGATACGAAAGTATATATATCGATATGAAAATATATATTTCGATATACTATAATTCTCACAAATTATTTCTACATATTTCATTCGATGATACGGAGCTATAGACACCTCTGATCCATTGATTGGATGGTTAGATTGATTTTTTACCTTCTAAGTCTCCTTTCTAGACTCAAACCTACATATGTAAAGCTTTTAAATATAAAAATTTAAAATAAAGAAAATTATAGCTAGACTTACCTACTGTGATGGCTATAATAATGAGCCCAGCTGATCGTGCAGATGTGGATCTCAAAGAATCTTAATGACTGTTTCACAGACAGCATCTCAAAAACTCTAAGGTTACTGGCTTTAAAGCCTCCCCACGACCTCCTCCACATATGCATCACGCCATGTCTGGGTTGTTGAGATCTGAGAGGAGGACGTTGAAGAGTATCAAGCTACTGAGGGTCGAAACTATGGCCGAGTCCCATGACCTGGCTCCTACCTATCCCTTTGATGGCCTTGAGCCATCCCTCGAGATCAAGGAGGGGCTGAGAGAATGCGTCATCACCATGCCACGATATGAGATACTCCTCGTAATCCACCTATACAGTTTAAAAATTTATTAGTGCGTACATATCATTATATATAAAAACTTAATAGATAATATTTAAGTTTGTTACCATGATCTGTCGAGATCTAGGATCTAAGTAATCACTAGTCCTCTTAGAATGGTGTGTGGCCTCCCATACCTGCAGTTGCCCTGGTGCATGATCCAACTGCTATATCTATAATAAATAAATAATAAAATTAAATTAATTAATATATATATGATCAATTAAAATTGAAATTAATTTAAGTGTAGAATTTTTACCAATTTATCAGCCACAACATATGTGCCAACGGAACCGCCAGTGTGCTTGATCGGATGCTACTGGATGGATTGATTCTATCATGCCCTTTGCCGTCTATCAGAGTACTTCTCAGTACTCCACTGGTCGTAGAGGGCATCCTATATGTCCACTCGTATCCAGTGATCAGTGTAAGACTTCTAGTCTGATGGTGACTTGAAATTGGAGTGCTCTATGATAGACCACTGAAGGCTATACATTCATCTCGGAACCTCCATGTGGCCACCTCCTTGAAAGTCCAATGGTCAGCCTCCTTATCTTGAGAAGTCTCAAAATGATAGTACCCTTACAAGCAGAAGCAATTATGTATTAATAAATAGAATACAAACCAATCACAAATTTAAAAATTAAACATCTTTGACTTACTATGAACATCTCCCAGGTCGTATCACAAGCCCTTGATGACCAACTAAAGAACCCATTCACTGATCCCGACATCAATCATCGGATGATCTTGGTAACCACACGAGATACCTCAGGCTCTATAAATATGCTATAAAATTGATTTTAAACAATAAATATTAGTCTCTAAAATGGTTAAATTTTAAACATATTCCGTGAAGATATAGTACTTACGAGCGGCTCTGAATGTGGATGAGCTCTCTATGCTCCATTCGAGTAAGAGGTGCCACGAGTCGGGCAGGTCCTCTATCATACCATTGACTCTGAAAGCTGGACACTACTTCGTATGACTGTGGGGTCATTGGTGACCCCATGACATCCAAACCTGAGAGTATTAAGACATCATAAAGAATGTTATATTAGATAATACAGGATAAAATAATATAAAAGAGAATATCTAAAGTATTAGAGTTTATCATGTGATATGTGTGCCATAGAACCATACGAGCTGACTACATGAGAGCTCTCTCCTCGACTGTAATGGCTTCGGCCTCTGGAAGATATGATTTATAATCTTTGAAAATAAAAATGAATAGATTCATGGATTAATTATTCAATTATGGATGATAATGCAAGATTTAAAATGATGCAAGATAAGTATTTAGATGTTTGGTACCCTTCGGATATTGGTATCCTTCAGATGGGTGGCAATGCAAGATAAGTATTTAAAATAAGTCAGAGGTCCAGAAATTCATCACAAGCGAGGAGCACTACTCATTGATCTCTTCAAATGTTTGGTACCCTTTGGATTCTTCATCTGATTCTTCCTCTTCTTTTACTTCTTCATCTTCTTCCTCTTCTTCCCCTTTTCAGATAGGATTATCCTTTAAAACAAACTCAGAATGATCTATCTCCTCATATTGGCTATCACATGGGAGAAAACCTAAAGGATCCAACTCTACATCTATGAAAGATGGATGAACTTCAAATGTTTCATCCTCCTAAAAGCATTCTGGGAAATGGTGCTCTTTTCCTTCTTCAAGCACATAATGAATGGCCCGAGACTTAATTTTGCATACAGCCCATCATTCTTTTCTTCCTCTCTCTCTTGATGGAAAAGGAGTATAATACACTACAATAGCTTGTTGGGCTAGCACAAAGGATCATTGACATATACTTTTGATCCATGTTTGATTTCAATAAACCCATGCTGTGGGTCAGCTTTCATACAATTATCATTATCAAACCATTGGCACTTAAATAGAATGATATTATTACCTCCAAGGTAGGTCAACTTGATCACTTCTTCGAAGATTCCATAATACTTACTCTCCACCTTTGTTGAAAATTATATCTCAAAGTCAATCATCAGTCTATTGATGGTTGTGCTAATTGATGTAATTATATATGAACTAATCATTAATAAAATATTATTTGATAGTTTTTCATCATAAGCTTGTCCATCTTCTATTTCGAACTTCAGTGTTATGATGAAAGTCTTTAGGACTATTTTAAATCGATAAAGAAAGATTTATTGTTTAGTCCTTAAATGAGTTCGCGATCAAATGATATGCTATTACTAGGATGATAGCTATATTAAGTGTAGGTCATTGTATGCCATATGAGTTGGTTGTCCTCTTAACCAAGGAGTATGAAGATACTGGTATGGTATGCAGGTGAAAAATAGGAGTACACCTCACTGAATATAACTAACTTCAAAGCACTCGACTGTCAAGAGTTACTCTGAAGGAATATGGGTATAAATATTCTTCTGATCTGAGATCACCACGGTGACTTACAAGCAATTTACTGTGCTTTGATATCAGATTACTTGAATTTTTAATTTAAGATCGAATAGTTTTTGGACACAGTCAAGTACTTGTGAAGTTGATGCATGAGTTAAGATGGAATTGACCACTTCAAGGGATTGGAGAGAATGCTTTGTGTTTCAATTTAGTAAGACCTTGGCCAGGACAAAACTTGTGAGGAGTTACAAGATTTATTAGGTTGAGACGTATAATGGATGTACTGTTAAGAGTTGACAGTTTAAACTCTAAATCATCCTGAGCATCAAGAGTCAAAGGAATGAATTGTACGGTAACTATATGCCAGTAGGTTCTGAGTATTGCTTTACATACATTCGACCTATCTGGACGTCGGATACTATTGCTAGATGGTTACTTCAATTGGTACAAAAATCTATTGTTATACTATCGACTTAGATTTGAACCTATAGAGTCACATACATTAGAAGTTTCTCTCCGATCAATTGGTAGATCGACGATTGAGAATCATCCGAGGGTAAAATCATTAATATAATTGATGATTAATCCTGTGCAATAGTTGTAATAACATTATTCACTAAGTGTTAGTAAAATTTAGCAGAATCAATTAGTAATTAAATTATTAATTAGCTCAATTTAATCATGCATTAAAATTTGGATCAAGTATAATTTAATTGGATTCAATTTGATCAAACCCGATTAGGGTATGGGATGACCTAATCGCTAAGGAAGAATTAGGCTTGATTTGATCAGGACTTGGGTTCAATCTTTTTTTAATTAAATTAAAATATTAGATACTTAATTAAATTAGGCTAACTCATCTTATTTGGGTCTAAACTAATTGGGTTTGGATGAAACCTAATTAAGAAGCAAATAACCAAAACCCTAGAGTCCAAATTGGTTGGACTTCCTCCCTTGCACCATATCTCTTCTCCATGCCACTTCTCATCACACAAAATGAGTTTGTGCATGAGAAAAACTCCAGAAAAGCCTCTAGTTGTCATCCTCCATGGATAAGAAAGAGTTAGTTTTAATTTGAATTTAAAAGGGTTTGAATTCAAAACCCTAATCCCTAAGCAATTCAAACTACCCACCAGCCACCTTGTGAAGGACTCCTTTTGTGCGACAAAGGGAGAGTGCTCCTGATAATTTTTCCACACTGCACACTTCTTATTTAGCCCTTCTTTGAATGGATTTGGATGAGGATCAAATCTCATAGAGTTTGAATTCAAAATAGTTTTGAATTCGAACTCAATTTGATCCCTATCCAACCTCTTTCCTTTGTGTTCGGCAACCTTAAAATGATATGATTTTTGTGCACCACTTCTTTAGGGCTTTTCAACGTGTGAGAGGGCTGAAAAAGAGAGGAGTTGAACCTCTATTAGGGGTGTAAGGATCTGGGGTGGGCACTATTCATTTTGGTACGAGCATTAGAGGAGATCCAACTCCTGTTCAGGTGAGAGACCTAGAATTATTCTAGAGTTTTTGGATGAGTAAAAATACTAGTGAGAAGAGAGTTCTACTCTAATTTTTCCTCAACCATCCAGCACCTCCTCTGATCCATCTCAACATTGGAAGTATTTGAGGCAATCGAAGAAGAGGATCAAATCAGATCTACCATCAAAAGCCGTTTACGCGAGCTAGCACTCATGCGGAAGGCTGATCGGGTCGAGAACTTCATGTGGATAATTCGTAGAGGTCGGACACTTTGTGTGGTCATGAGCAATCAAAAGAGCCTCTGATCCATGAGTCTCAGTTGTAGTGTTCATCTACCCATGTTTAGGTATAGGGTTCGTAATCTTAGTTGCTGTAGATATGATCTACTTCTTATGCTGATTTTTTTACATGCTTGCTGATTTTAATTTCAGATTTTTTATGCATTGTATATCATATCATAGATCCTTCTATAGATATTTTAAGATCTGATCTTTTGCATGTATTTGTAGATTAAAAGGTTTAATCTTATTTTATTCCACTGTAAAATTTTTTAAAATGCATGCATGAAATCCTACACTTATCCAACAGTGGTATCAAAGCACTAGATTCTTTATGACATGTATATCTATGTATATAGTTTAAAATATGATTTTAAATTAAAGCATGTGATGTTTATTTTGATATTTATTATCTAATTTTTATGTGATCAAAATATAATAATCAGATCTAAAATAATTTAGATTAGATCTAAATTAATTTGATTAGATGATCTGAGTAGTGTATTAGTCAGATTGGGTAGATTGTTATGGCCGTCCGATCATAGGAGAAAGTAAGATTTCATGGCCCTCTTTTTTCATTCAATGAAGATCTCTTATGGCATGTAGGGATGCCCTTTCACCCATGAAGATGAATGATGAAAAGATGTGACATCTAATCTTATGATTAAAAATATTTTAATCATTATTATGCAAAATAATTTTGAATTTTTAGCAATCAATTGCTATTCTGCCGAACTGAGATGACTCTATCTTGTTTAAGTCGACTCAATTTGTGAATATATTGACCCACTCCTTGTTTGGATCGACCCAGTGCCCTGGTGAGTTGGCTTGATTTCATGTTATGCCGATCTAGTTTCTGTATTAGAAACCCTGATCACCACAATGAGTCGATTAAGTTTCAAAATTTGGTCGACCCATTTTGGTGAGTCAGCTCAATCTAGGATGAGTCGACTCAATCATTCAAAACTATTATTTTACTTGTAAAAATATTTTATAAAATTTGAAACTATTTTCAAATATCGAATCCTAACCCATGTCAGCCCCAAACTTAATTAAGAATTAAGTTGAACCTACTAGATCTAGAATTATAGATCTAGAATTGTTATTCGATAAAATATGAGGATGGGTTTATGGATTATTTTGATCAGATCCTTCTAAGTGGGTTAGACCCTAAGGTTAGAATCAAATAACTAAATAGACTAAGTAGAAAAATTGATTAAGTCTAACCAAAAGTTGAATTAGATTAAATTAAAATTTTTATAGGGTCAATACAATAGTTGTAGTTGGTTGAGTCTATATCTTTGATTAGATCCAAATAGACTTTGATTTGTAGCTCAGTGGTCGAACCCAAATTTATAAGTTGATCGAGTTGAAACTGATTAACTAGTTGGTGTCCAAGGTAAGTTTGGCAGTCTTGATCGGTGGTCATTAATTGAGAGTTACTCGCATAGATTGAGTCTATGATGAGTTAATAGCATATCCCTCCCACTGATCTCACTTGCCTGACCAACATGGTGAATCATGTTTTGATCAGATCACTTAATGATTAGGGTTGGCCCATGCTTACTAGAAAATTAGTTCGACTAATTTAGGTGCCCCTAATTTTACTTGTCTTAGTCCTCATCATGACTTGGTGAAGTCAGTTGGAGAATTGATGACTTATCATTTGGATCAATTTTTTTTTCTAGTTCATCTTGATCTGACTTGGTGAAGTCAGTGAGAGAATTATGATTAGTTGGTCTATATCTTTAATTCTATTAAATTATGTTAATCAAATCTTTTAAATTATTTGATCCATAAAATGAGTTGATTATGGGGATAACTAGATCATAGCTTCCCACTAAGGTGAATGGTAATGGGTCCATTATTTCAGATTAACATTACAGGCACCTTACGTCTAGTGTTTCTCTGAATGATAAAATTATCATTTATTATATGATAACTCTGATGTACTATCTGATGAATGGTTGGATTGGTCGAGTAATACTCAGACCTGATCATTCATTAGTTAGAATCATCGAGTAGGTTCATATTAATAGTTGGACCTAATTGAAACTTTTAGTGAAGGCCCTTCACCTACTAAAATTAAATTTGGGGTGAAACTAGTTACTAAAAATTATTGGAGAAATAATTGGTTGAGAACCTACCCATAGATACACATGGATTGATCGAGCCATACTCAGACCCATATCCAATCTGTGTGGCTTCTAGTATCCACTAAGAAATTAAGATAATTCCTCGAATTGGAGGTAGAGGCCACTAATTCATATAAAATAGTGGAAGAACTTTTAGACTAAAGTCCATATCTTTAGGCTTAATTAATTCATATACTAATTTGGTTTGTGTTTTCTTTTCTTTTCAGAAATGGTAAGAAATATGTCGCTCCACTCACTGTTTGATAGTGATGAGTTTATTGGATCCAACTTGAATAGCCAGTATCAGAAATTAAATATTAATCTTGAGCTCAATCTAGCTAAGTCTAAAGTTGATCCGAGTCAGACAGACTATAACCCAAATAGGCTAAAGAGAAATGAATAATTAGTTGCTGGTCAAAGTGCTTATATAATAACACTTTATAATTTCTCTATATGTGACATTGCTACTTGAGTATTGGATACTGGAAGTCCAATTCATATTTATAATTCATTGTAAGAAATTCAAATTAGTAGAAAATTTGAGAATGGTGAGAGATTTCTGAATGTGGGAGATAGAAGTCAAGTTTCAATCCTGACTTTAGGAGTCATAGAGCTTATTTTCAAATCTAATAATGTCATTTTAAGTGATTATCACTATTATCTATCTTTCTTGATGAATATAATCTCTGTTGACCTTTTGATCAAAGATAGTTATAGTTTATCAATAAAAAATGATTATGTGATATCATTGTGAATGATATTACAGTAATGCGAGGGCAATTAAGAAATGACATCTATATTTTATCACAATCTTTGAGTGTAATGTACACTCAAAATAAATATCCTAAGTTAGATAATATTATGGATGCCTATCTTTGGCATTGTAGGCTCGATGATATTAACAAGAATAGGATAAATAGATTAGCACAAGAGGGTATCCTCAATATCAATGATTGTAAATCATTACCGACTTGTGAATCTTGTTTTCTTGGTAAGATGACTAAGTCACCTTTTATTAGAAAAGGTAAACAAGCCAATGATGTTCTAGGTCCAATACATAGTGATGTATATGGATCTATGAACATTAATACTAGAGGAGGATATAACTATTTTATTACATTCACAGATGACCTATCTAGATATGGATATGTCTACTTGATGAAATATAAGTCTGAATCATTTGAAATGTTCAAAGAATTTCATAATGAAGTAAAGAAATAAATTAGAAAAAATATTAAAACTCTTCGATCTGATCGAGAGAATGAATACTTTTCTTATAAATTTTTGATATATCTAGAAGAGAATAGAATTCTCTCATAATGGATCCCTTCAAGAACACCACAGTATAATGGCATCTCAAAAAGGAGAAATCGAACTCTGTTGGATATGGTGCGATCCATGATGGGATTTGCAAGTTTGTTGATCTACTTTTGGGGATCTATACTTGAGATAGCCTATTTTGTGCTCAATAATATTTCGAGCAAGTCAGTTAGTAAAACACCATATGAGATATGATGTAGGCCGAACCTCTCTTACCTTAGGGTCTGAGGATGTCTGGCTTATGTCAAACGACTACAGACCGACAAGCTCAGAATTAGATTCGATAAGTGTTATTTTGTAGAGTACCCTAAGAAAATAAGAGAATATTATTTTTATCTTCCCATTGAACAAAAGGTATTTATTAACAGTAAGGCACACTTTTTGAAAAAAGAATTCCTTAGTGAAAGAACAAGTGTCTTTAAAGTCAAGCTTGACGAAGTGCAACAGGTAGAAGAACTGACATCACTAACTGAACCTGAATCAAATTTGATTAGATCATATTCAGAGCCCAATGTAGACCATCCTTAAGATGACCTAATAGAGTACCGCGTTAGTCGGATAGATACTATGGTTTCTTAGTCTGGGATGGGGATCCTATTAAGCTCAATGAGAACAAGTATCCCATCACCTATATGGATGCGATGCAGAGGTCCGACTCTAAAAAATAACTTGAAGCCATGAAGTCTAAAATTGAGTCCATAAAGATCAACGATGTTTGGATATTAGTTGATCCACCTGAAGGGGTAAAACCTATAGGATGTAAGTGGGTCTTCAAAAGAAAAAGGGGCATAGATGGAAAGATGGATACCTATAAAGCCCATTTGGTTGCAAGGAGTATCATCAGTGTTATAGTATTGACTATGATGAGATATTTTCTCCAGTGGCAATGCTCAAGTCCATTCAAATAATGCTTGCGATAGCAGTACACTTGGACTATAAAGTCTGACAAATGGATGTAAAGATAGCTTTTCTAAATGGAGAGTTGAATGAAGAGGGTATATGATATAATCTAAAAGATTCACATCCACAGATGAGTCCAAGATATGCAAGCTTTAGAGATCTATTTATAGATTGAAGCAGGCATCTCATAGTTGGAATATACATTTTGATAAAGTGATCAGAACGTATGGCTTCATTAGGAATGGAGAGGAACCCTGTATATATAAGTGGGCTAATGGTTCAGTGGTTGTATTTTTTATTTTGTATGTGGATGATATTTTCTTAATTGAAAATGATGTCCTTATATTATAGAGAATAAAAGTATGGCTGTCGTCATAGCTCTCTATGAAAGATCTAGGAGAAACAACCTATATCCTAAGGATGAAGATCTATAGGGATAGATCTAGGAGGCTACTTGGGCTCTCCTAGTCTACATACATAGATACCATGCTGAAATGATTCAGCATGAAGAATTTCAAGAAAGGCTATCATCCGATAGGCCATAGAATTTCTCTCTCGAAGAAGTATTATCCGACAACCCCTCAGGAGAGAGAGCATATGAGTAGAATTTCATATACCTCGGTAGTGAGTTCTATAATGTACGTCATGATATGTACGAGACTGGATGTAGCATACTCACTAGGAGTAGTGAGCAGATACCAATCAGATCTGGGTGAGAGCTATTGGAAGGTTGTAAAAATCATCCTTAAGTATTTGAGAAATATTAAGGATCAGTGGCTCATTTATGGAGAATCTGATTTGAAACTCGTGAGATACACCGATTCTAGTTTTCAGTCAGATCGTGATGATAGCAAGAGTGTGTTGGGATACATATTTATCCTAAATGATGGAGCAGTCTGCTAAAAAAGTTTCAAACAGCACACTGTGGTCGACTCAATATACGAGGCAGAGTACATCACGATATCTGATGCTCAAAGGAAGCTGTGTGGCTAAGAAAGTTTATCATCGAGCTTGGAGTGGCACCCTTCCTTGATGGTCCAATTATGATCTATTGTGATGGTACTGAAGCCATAGCTTAGGCAAAGGAGCCGAAGGCACATCAGCAGATGAAGTATATTCTACGTTGCTATCACCTTGTTCAAGAGATCGTGGATTGAGGTGACATCGAGCTTTTGAAGATAGATAGAATGGAGAATGTGATCGACCCATTCACTAAAGCCCTTGTGGTCAAGGAGTTCGAAGATCATAAATCGAAGATGGATATGTGATGCTGTACCGATTGCCTTTAGTACAAGTGGGAGTTATTGAAAATTATGTTATAAAGCCAATCGTCGGTCTGTTGATGATTATGCTAATTGATGTAATTGTATATAAATTAATCATTAATAAAATATTATTTGATAGTTTTTCATCATAAGCTTGTGCATCTTCTATTTCAAACTTCAGTATTATGATGAAAGCCCTTAGGACTATTTTAAATCAACAAAGAAAGATTTATCGTTTAATCTTTAAATGAGTTTGTGATCAAATGATATGCTATTATTAGGATGATAGCTATATTAAGTGTAGGTCATTGTATACCATACGAGTTGGTTGTCCTCTTAATCAAGAAGTATGAAGATACTGGTATGGCATATAGGTGAGAAATCAGAGTACACCTCACTGAATGTGACTAACTTCGGAGCACTCGACTGTCAAGAGTTACTCCGAAGGGATATGGGTATAAGTTTTCCTCTGACTTGAGATCACCCCGGTGACTTACAAATAACTCATTGTACTTTGGTATCAAATTACCTAAATTTTTAATTCAGAATCAGAAAGTTTCTGGGCATAGTTAAGTACTTATGAAATCGATGCGTGAGTCAAAATGGGATTGACCACTCCAAGAGATTGGAGAGAATATTTTGTGTTTCAATTTAGTAAGACCTTGGTTAAGACAATCCTTGTGAGGAGTCACAAGATTTATTAGGTTGAGACACATAATGGATGTACTATTAAGAGTTGGCAGTTTCAACTCTAAGTCATCTAGAGCATCAAGGGTCAAAAGGATGAATTATACGGTAACCATATGCCAGTAGATTTTGATTGTTGCTTTGCATATATTCGACCTATCTAGATGTCGGATACTATTGCTAGATGGTTGCTTTGATTGATACAGAAATCTATTCATGTACTACTAGTTTAGGTTTGAACTTATGAAGTCACACATGCTAGAAGTTCCTCTCCAATCATTTGATAGATCGACGATTGAGAATTGTTCGAAGATAAAATCATCAATACGATTGATGATTAACCCTGTGCAATAGTTGTAATTACATTATTTGCTAAGTGTTAGTAAAATTTAAGAAGATTAATCAATAATTAGATTGTTAATTAGCTCAATTTAATTGAGCATTGAAGTCTGGATCAAGTATAATTGAATTGGATTCAATTTGATCGAACCCGATTAGGGGATGGGTGACTTAATCACTAAGGGAGAATTAGGCCTGATTTGATCAGGACTTGGGTTCAATCTTTTTCTAATTAGATTAAGATTTTTAGTACCTAATTAGATTAGGCTAACTCATATTTATTTGGGTCTAAATTAATTGGGTTTGGATGAAACCTAATTAAGAAGCAAATAACCAAAACCCTAGAGTCCAAATTGGTTGGACTTCCTCCCTTGCACCATATCTCTTCTCCACACCACTTCTCATCGCACAAAATGAGTTTATGCATGAGAAAAACTCTAGCAAAGCCTCTAGTTGTCGCCCTCCATGGATAAGAAAGAGTTAGTTTTAATTTAAATTCAAAAGGGTTTGCATTCAAAACCCTAATCCCTATCCAATTCAAACCACCCGCCAGCCACCTTGTGAAGGACTCCTTTTGTGCGACAAAAGGAGAGTGCTCTAGTGATTTTTCCATGCCCCACACCTCTTATTTGGCCCTTCTTTGAATGGATTTGGATGAGGATCAAATCTGGTAGAGTTTGAATTCAAAATAGTTTTGAATTTGAACTCAATTTGATCCCTGTCCAACCTCTTTCCTTTGTGTTCGGTAACCTTAAAATGATATGATTTTTGTGCACCACTTCTTTAGTGCTTTTCAATGTGTGAGGGGGATAAGAAAGAGAGGAGTTGAACCTCTCTTAGGGGCATGAGGATCTGGGGTGGGCGCTATTCATTTTGGCATGAGCATTGGAGGAGATCCAACTCCTCTTTGGGTGAGAGACCTAGAATTGTTCTAGGGTTTTTAGATGAAAAATATACTAGTGAGAAGAGAGTTCTCCTCTGATTTTTTTTTTCTACCATCCAGCACCTCCTCTAATCCATCTTTGATATGAAAAGCATCCGAGGTGATCGAAGAAGAGGATCAAATTAGATCTTCCATCAGAAGCCATCTACGCAAGCTAGCACTCCCGTGGAAGGTTGATCGGGTTGAGGACTTCGTGTGGACGATCTGTAGAGGTCAGATACTTTGTGTGGCTACGAGCGACCAGAAGATCCTCTGATCCATGAGTCTTAGTTGTGGTGTTTATCTACCCGCACTCAGGTATGGGGTTCGAACCCTAGTTGCTGTAGATATGATCTACTCCTTATGCTGATTCTTTTACATACTTGCTGATTTTAATTTTAGATTTTTTATACAGTGTATATCATGTCATAGATCTTTCTATAGGTGTTTTAAGATCTGATCTTATGCATATATTTATAGATTAAAAGGTTTAATCTAAGTTTATTCTACTATAAAAATTTTTAAAATGCATGCATGAAATCTTACGCTTATCCAACAGCCTTTGTTCACAAGCTGCCCTTTATACATACACCACTGTTCATTATACTCTTATGATATCCATATTACTACATGTGAAATTTGAAACCATTTAGGTTACATCCATTATAATATGTCACGTACTTTGTTAGCCTTAACCTAATAGTTTTAGCTTCTTAGGTATGAATTTGCCCCCTCGCATGATCTACATATTATAGAAGGAATAAATTAGAAAAAATTAAAATAAATAAAATGATAATGATTGGTTACTAGTTAATGGAACTAATTTGTAAAGTTCTGTGAGCATTGAGTAAAAATTTCTTTCTCGTTTATCATCAAATTATCCCATCTCAGCATCTCACTATATTGTCTATACATATACATAAGATAAGTAAAAGATGATAAGTGATTAAAGAGTTGAGATTATGATGGATACTTACTCAACATTTAGGTTGACCTTTGTGTAGTTTAGCAAAATATATATCTTTACCTGTTGAATTTCAGTATCAGTCAATATCCGACGAACCTCATGCCCAAATTCATGAGCAGAATAGGCAAATATTAAGATCTCCACCTCTGATCCTTGACCACCATCATCATTTCGATCCACTTAAGTCAGCTTTGTCTGTGCACGGGGGTTAAAATAGTATCAATTGAAATTAAAAATTTCTTCAATTACATGAGACTCTACAATAGAACTTTCGACTCTATCCTTATTTTTTATTTTCTTTTTGAGATTGTGCATATATCTTTCAAATGGATACATCCACCTATATTGCACTAGTCTCCTAATCCTAGCTTCATATGCCAAATGAATCACGAGGTGCTCTATAGACTCAAAAAATTAAGAGAAAATATCTTCTCTAACTTGCATATAGTCTCTACACTACTAGCCTTAAGACTGGAGAGGTGGTCAGTGGATAATTCGATAGCAAAAAATATCTTCGAAGAAAAGACTTAGCTTGATCAAAGAACTCTATATAGGGTTGGAAAGGAGATCATGTAAGCCAATGGGAGTAATCGTTGCACGAAGACATGGCAATCATGGCTCTTTAGCTCATACAACCTATAATTTTTGATATTGACGCATCGAGTTAGATTACTTACATAACCATCTGAGAATTTAAGATTTTTGCATCATTCATATATATCCATCAACTGCTCCCTCATTAAGGTATAAGTTGCTTTCGGTTTCAAAAATTTTTTCGAAGGCACCTCAACCAGCTCTAATAGAGGATGCTTGTATATATTCTTTATATCCATTCGGGCCTTGAGGTTGTCCTTCATCTTACTCTTGACATCCATAACAATGTAAAAAATATTATCGAAGATATTTTTCTCAATATGCATGATGTCAACGTTATGACGGTTCAAATTAGTGGACTAGTATGGCAATTTTCAAAAGATGCTGTGCTTCATCCAGTTATGAGTTCTATCGAATCTTTGAGATTTCTGCTTGTCAAATAGTATACCAAATTGGACTTCATCCACTTGAGATATCCTCTGAAACACTTTCATGCCACTGAGTCATGGGGGTGTCTTATCCATCTCTATTTTATTCCTCCTGAAACTATCCCGTTGCTTTCGAAAAGGATGATGTTCGGAGATAAATTAATGATGGCAATCAAACCAGCAAGGTTTACAACCATGCTCAAGTTGAAATACTTTTGTATTCTCCATGCAATAGGGACATGCTAGCTTTTTATGAGTGCTCCATCCTGACAGCATCCCATAAACAGAAAAATTATTAATGGTCCATATCAATACAGCTTTTATTAAAAAATTCTGCTTCTTCGATACATCAAATGTACGTATGCCGTTGGACTATAAAAATTTTAGCTCATCAATAAGTGGCCTTAAATATACATCAATGCTTCTACTAGGGTGTCGTGGTCCAGAAATGACTAATGTAAGAAAGATATTATGTTCTTTCATGTACATCTCAGATGACAAATTGTATGAAATAATAAAGATGGGCCAATATGAATAAGGGACCGCTGCATGACTGAACGGTGTAAATCCATCTGTAGATAGACCCAGTCAGACATTACATGATTTCTAAGCAAATAAAGGGTGGCAACCATTAAATTTTTTTCATACCTCACTATCCGATGGATGACTCATCATATTGATGTGCTTGTAAATTTTTTCTTTGTGCCATCTCATCTGTTCGACAGTACTCTTGGACAAGTAGAGCCTCCAAAGTCTAAGAGTGAGGGAAAAGTATCGAAGAACCTTATATGATATCTCCTTTTGATTTCTACCTTTTTATCTCGACTTAAATTGGCTTTCACTGTATACGTCACATGAGCTCTTCAGTTGGTACTCCTTGTAGAAAAGCATGCAATCATTACGACATGCATCTATCTTCTCATATCCCATGCCTAATCTTTTCACCATTTTCTTTGAAGCATAGAAGCTCCCAATAAGCTTCTCAAACTTTGATAGCATCTTCTTTATTATTGCTATCATTCTATCATAATAATTAACCATCATATTAAACTCGACCTTCAAATTCAACAACTCTGACACAGCTAATAATACATTGTGTATTTCACATTCTAGCCATAGTGGTTCATCAGCATCTTTCAGTATATGATAGAAATTGCCACTACCAGCTTCTGGATCGTCCTCCATATCTCAATCAAATTCAGGACTAGCTACATCTTTAATCATATCTACCATTCTATCTGTGTCCTATCTTGCTGACTTTTAACTCTTGCAATGGTCTTCCATGTCTCCCTATGCAGGTACCAATGCTTGTAGTTTGGCATAAATCCACTCCTATATAAATGGATAATTATTATATCCCTATCAAGTATTTCTCTATTGATACATCTCTTATAAGGACAATGAGCCCATCCTTGAACTAAGAGTGTAGTATTTCTAAAAGCATAATCACAGAAGTACTTGACACCCTTCTTATATTAAGCAAAAATTATCTCATCGATTACTTGACGGTCCATTCAACTACGGTCCCACTATTTAAAGATTCTGCATATACAAAATACAAGATAAAATACTTATCAAATATTTTATCACTTAAAATAGCTTACATAATAAATGCATCCTATCATCAACTAATAGGTATAGGTCCTATCTCATTCAAGAATTGTATTAATTCTATTGGTTAATTATAGTAATTAAATGATATGTAATAGGGGTCAAAAAAATTTTTGACAGTATTTGTCCTTAGTTCTCCCCACATGGCTAAAGATGTGTGAGGAGAACTAAAGAAAAATACTGTTCAAAATTTTTTTCGAATCCTCAACATTCCATTTGATTACTATAATTAGCTAAAGAATTAATTACAATTCTCAAATTATCCAAATTGGATAGTCAATTAACCAATATACATAATTCTTTGATCCATACAAAAATATATAAATATATGAATATCATAAAATATATACATTAATTAAAAGATGGGTCTATCGTTATATGTAATGTATTATTTTTAAATTTTTAAAATACTAAATTTTTAAGTAAAGGACATCATTGCAAATGAGGATGGTTGGGATGTGCATCCCGCACATGCAGACTTAGAGCATGCTAGATGACTAGGTTGTGCGAGCACACCAGCATGGCATTTAGGGAAATCATATTCTAGAGGTTCCAAAATATCGAGCGAGATTGCAAATAGAACTAGAAACAGGCTGGGTTGGGTCAGGCTACACCCCTCCTTGAGTCTAGTCTGAAAATTTTTTCAGACTTCAAGCTGGATCTAGGGCCTAAAATCCAATCATCGAGCTACTCCGACCATCACTAGAGTAGATAAGCAGGCCAACACTAGTCCACCGTGGTGGTCCGACCTTGAACCTCTGCCATTAAAGGCAATAGAGCTACTCTCACTGGAGAGCTTTCTAGAGTGATTCTACCTCCCAAGAATAATATTAATTTTAATAATATTATTAATAATATTATTAATTTAAATTAATTAAATATTATTAATTTATAAATAATTTAATTAAATTTAACTAAATATTATTAATTTAATTTAAATATTAAATCTAATTTAACTAAATCTTTTAAATATTAATCTAAAAATATTAAAAAATTTAAAATAATAGTATTTGACGATCACTGTGGAGCTATCACCACTGTCGTTGCTAATACTCACAGAACCCATGGAGATAGCACTACGGTATGGAGGCAGAACTATGCAGCAAGAGATGGTGCTGTGTAGCAGGAGGAAAAGTGGAGTGGGGAGGAAAGATGAAAGTAGGGGGAAGAAGGAGGGAGGCGGGCTAGGGGCTCGGGGAGGCCCGGGGGCTCGGAGAGGCAGTCGGGGGGAGGCGAGCCAGGGGCTCAGGGAGGCGTGCTGGGGGCTTTGGGCTTGAGGAGGTGATTTGGGGCTCAGAGAAGTTAGATCCAATAGTGGGAGAAAGAGGGGGACTGGAGGCAACCGTGGGGAGGTGGGTTGGGGCTCGAAGAGGCAGTCGGAGGCTCAAGGGGCTAGGTGTTAGATGTATGCCCTAGATGCCAGATCGGCTGACACATTCCTGTACAGATCTAGGGCAAATTTATAATTTTGACTATAAATGAGTAAAAAGATTATTCTTCTATCACATTATGTACATTGTGTCTGTGATACATCCTTTGAGTTAGTGAGAATGTAAATTCATATTTTTAAGAGTTGAAAATTTAAGGCATGAATTTACATAACTAACTCATAAACAGCTCCTGACCATAGGATCATCACGAGGATGGTGATCGATCTGGAAGGTTGGTGTACAATCACTTTCTTAGAGTAGATGTATCTTGAGTCTACAGTGTGGAGACACTAGAGCGAGAGTACAGGTATTCATTGAGAATGAGAGTACTGAGTGTGACCATATCAAGCAGTCATAAGGAAGTCTACCTTCTCGTCAATGACTAGCTTGATGCTGTAGTTGTGTGTCTGGTTCTTTGACCTGAGGTACATCGACAGTTCACCTTGAGTGTGTTATAGTTTGACTACACCATAACTGATCTCCTAGCCATTCAGAACCCTGAGGTGTATGTTGGCTGTAGTATATTCATTGTAGGAACTAGGTCGCACCAAGATGGGATCTATCAACCTCGGTAGATGAGAGGAGTAGTCCTATGATAATTGAAAGATCGAGTCCTTAAGCCCATGGCCATGGTAGAGTGAAATAATGGAAAAGAGTTTTTCATTAAGGTTTCACATCAGACTCAGATCGATCGATTAACTCATATGACTGATGTTGGGTTTGACGAGTTCACCTTAACCCTAATTCAATCGGACTCATGATAGAGGAACTCAATCACACAGGTAACTGCACCGAGAGGTTCATCTTCAGTTCTGATGGGGTTGCCACCACATACTGCTAGGTGTCACTGATGGATTTTGGAAGCAATTAGAATGATATTGATGATAGATCATTCTAATTGTCTGAATCAGAAGAGTTCTGATCATCGAAAGGAGTTTCGATGATGTCGATGATGAGATCATGACATGTCTTATTACCATAGGGAATTGAACCTAACTGGGTCACACAAATAAGGGTTAGGATTTGGATGTCATCGATTGGGCTAACTCAATTGATTTGGATTAGATCCAATTAGGTTCAAGGAAATCGTGCTAGCACACGATTGAGCCTAACTTTCTCCTCGTGTAATCTTTTCTGTCTCTACTGAGCCAAATATGATTTGACTCATCCAGAGAACTTTGGAAAGGTTTCTCTCAGTCTAAATGAAGCTTGTCCTACTCAGAAAAAGCTTGTCTTAATTCATGAGATGAATTTAAGACAACACCTGCTAATTCCTAGCACCTACCAATTTTATTTTAGGACATCTGTCAAAAGTTGACATATAGATCTTAAACTGAAGAGGGTTCATTGAAGAATTTTTGTGGAGTGTCCATATGCCAAAACCCAATTGAATTGGGTGCCATAATCAGATTATGGCATGAGCCCAATTGGATTAAAGTGGGCATCCCAAATGGATAAGAACCAAAGAGTCATGATAAACATGGACTCTTTGGCGCCACCTTGATGGAGCTTATCCAATGTTGGTGCTAACTTAGAAGAGAGGGTGGGGTTCTTATCTGATGTGATCAGATGACATCACTCCACCAATCAGAATTTTTCCAAAATTTATTAGAATTTTTTGATTGGTTGAATGATGTGGTACTGCACAGTATACAGGGTCTATATAAACCCTGCTGTGCCTAGGGTTTCGAGGAAGAAATTGTTATATGCATAAAACCCAATAGCTGCTGCCCCCTCCCCTCTTCTCCATGTCCTCCCTGCTCTCCTTTCTCCCCTCTTCACGTCCAAGAGTTGGATGTCCATCTGACAAAGATCCAAGGCATGGTGATGCCTGGAACAGAAGGCTGCAGGACACTCCTTCCTCTTCTCTTCACGTCCAAAGAGTTGGACGTCCATTTGGCAAAGATCCAAGGTGTAGTGATGCCAGGAACAGAGGGCTGTAGGACATCTTCGACAGGCTGTTGCTCCAACTTCAGAAGGAGTTCTGAAGCACTTTCAAATCAGATAAAGATCTAATTTTTGGAGCATAGATTCATGAGGAGAAGATATTCCAAATCCTACCTGAGTGGATACTGGTAGAGGCCAGGTGCTTGCATGGCTACATCAGAACCTCGGACTGTGCAGAGATCATCTACAAGGTAATCAGATTATCCTTGAGGTACTTCTTCTTTATCATAGATTTAGATTTAATTATAGATTTTAAATATCAGATAATAAAATTAGATCTAAAATATGTAGGATAATTTTTTTTAAAATTATTCCACTCCAGATTTGATGAAATCTGAAAGATCCTACAAGGAAAAGCGATTTTCCTCCTTCAAGTGGTATCAGAGTCAGGTTGTTGGCTCTATTTCAGATCTATTTTAGATCTAATTTTAATTTTAATTTATCTAATATTAAAGGATTTCAGATGTCACATCAGATATGATAGGATCTGAAATCAAAATATTTAAAATTAAATATAAGAAGATCTAACATGCATAAGATGCATGACTAGACTAGGATTAGTTGAATCCATGAATGGTCTTAAGTTTTATATTTTAATGAGATTAAAATATAAATTAAATCTAATTTATTTTTTATTTTTTTAATGTTATAAGTGTTATAATCAGATCAAAAAATAGAAAATAAAATTTTAATTTTTTCATAAAATTGATCTGCAGCATGCCTAGACTAGTTGTAGAATTATTCTAGTAACTTAACTAGAATAGATTTAATTTTGAATAGTTTAATTTAAATCTTATTTTTTAGATATTACATATGATGTATCAGATCTAAAAGTATGTTAATTAGATTAATTTTTGATACATGAGATGTATGCAAAGTATGTATTAGTTAGATCTTAAATTGTATATGTGATATGTTAATTTAGATCTAACTAGTTTTGTAGTTAAATTTATATTTCTGATTAAGGTATTTTTCATGGCCATCCGATCATAAGAACAAAGTAAGATTTTAAGACCCTCTCTTCCTATTCAATAGGGTGTTCATATGACGTGTAGGGGTGCCGCACGTTCATCCTTAATCAGAAATCAAAACTTACTTTTCTGCAAAATCCTAGATCCTGAAATCCTAAGATTTATTTTACATGCTTTGTTTATGAACCTAAATTTAATTAATAAATTAAGCTTATGAAATTAAGTTAGGTCTAAAATTGAGAATTTCAGATCTAAGATATTTTCATAAAATTGGGTTCGGGCTTGGGTAGCTTAATTAGGTCTAGCGGTTGATCAAACCGAATCAAGAGTTGGTTAGATGGGATCATGAAAGCTAATAATTCACCAGTCTAATAGGATTAAGTCTGGGTCAAGGTCGAATCATATTTAGATGTGACTCGATCAAGTTAAGATCTAATTTGGCTCAGTGGTTAGAGCCTGGATTGTAGGCTAACCCAATTAGTTCTGGTTCGATAATTTGGTATCTAAGGTAAGTTGAGTAGATACGACTGACTGATTTTTAATTGGGAGCTACTCGACTCGAATGCATTCTTGTCGAGTTAATGGCATATCCCTCCCACCGGTCTCACTTACCTGGCCATATGTGTCAACTCAGTTTTGATTAGAGGTGGCTAACAATTCGAGCTAATCCATGCCACTAGGTTAGTCATAATTGTTATGACTATGTCAAGTCAAGTTTAATGAGGCCTAAATAAATCTTCATAAGAAAATATTAAGTCTAGATCTTCCACCATTGTGGATGTGCGGGCTCTTCCCGAGGTTGATTGTTCTCGACTGATTACAGTGGTTCAGTTGCACCGAGAAGACGTAACTATGTCCATTAGGCATTGGATGCTACGGATTAGAGGATGGGTTGGGCTTAATATTTCGGATACGGTGAGGGACCCAATCAGGAATCTAGTTCGTGCAAATGGTGGGTTTGACTTAACTAAGAATTGGAGCAATATCCCGAACACGGTGAGCTTCATGAATTAGAGATCAAGTTTTGGGTGCACCATGATTAGAGAATCATTGGACAAGAGTTGTCCACTCATCGGTTGATCCATCATCAATAACTGTTAGGTGAGGTGGTGAGCCAGTCGGTGAGACCACACCACCTACTAAAAATCATTGATCACGGAGATTTTTACATCTCTACCAAGGGAGTGTAGGGATCTGAGAAAATAGTGGGAGCCTAATTTGTTTAAAAATAAAAATTCTAAATAAATTGGTTGAGTCTGATTACAAAATCTAACTAAAAACTTTTGACTCTCTACAGGAAACATGTCTGCCTCAAACCCCCTGACCAAAATTCTAGACACCCGTAGACTGATTGGACCCAATTTCAAGGACTGGTTGAGGAACTACAAAATTATTTTGGGTTTCAAAAAATTGACTCATGTCTTGGACCAAGACCCACCTGCCATACCAGCACGTCCGACTGCTGAACAAAGAGCATCTCTGGAAAAGTGGACGGATGATGATAACAAAGTAAGGTACTACATGTTAGGTGCAATGTCTGATGACTTGCAGCACCAACATGAGAATATTTTAACTACCCACCAAATGTTGGCTCACCTGCAAGAGTTGTTTGGTGAACAGAGTCGCGCGGTCAAGTATCAAGTCTGTCAAAGACTTTTTAAGACCAAGATGCGTGATGGGCAGTTAGTCCAAGATCATTGTTTGATAATGATCAAGGATCTTGAGGAGCTTGAGAAGCTCGGTATCATCTTAGACAAGGATTTTCAGATTGATGTGATCCTTCAGTCCTTGTCTGATGCATATTGTCAGTTCATCATGAACTTCCATATGCATTAGATGCAGTGTACCTTGGCCGAGTTAATAAACATGCTGGTTACGGTAAAGCTTTCTATGAAGAGTTTAAAAGGCTCAGTTCTTACTGTGGAGTGGACTTCTTTCAAGAGAAAGTCTTTTGGAAAGAAAAAGAAGTCTGCGAAGAAGGAGAAGGTGGATGGCAAGAAGAAGAAGACAGAACCGAAAAAGAAGGCTACTGATAAGAAAAAATATTTTCACTACCAATCAGATGACCATTGGAAGCAAAATTATCCTCAGTACCTGGACACCCTGAAGAACAAGAAGGATGGTCCTTCTGGAGGTATGCTCATTTTAGAATCTAATCTTACAGTTTCTTCTGCATCCAGTTGGGTGCTTGACTCTGGTTCTAGTGCTCATTTGTGCACTTCTATGCAGGGTCTTGAGGAGAGCAGGAGGCTGAGGGATGGGGAGATGATCCTACGCATCAGGAACAGAACAAGAGTTGCTGCTGTGGTTGTGAAAATCTACCCTCTGCGATTATCGTTAGGATTAGATTTATTTCTTAGAGATTGTTATTATGTGCTTGCAGCAAGCAGAAATTTGATTTCTATTTCATGTTTAGCACAAGAAGACTATGTGATTAGCTTTCATAAGGATCATTGTAATATTTTTTATGAAAATAATAAAGTTATAGATGGTTTTCTTATTAACGATCTCTATCAGCTACATATTGATGAATCTGTATTTAATATTGAGCAAAATATGAATGTCATAGGAATTAAAAGGCCTAGAGATAGTCTAAATGATAAGTATCTATGGCACCTAAGGCTAGGTCATATAGTGGAAGACAAAGTTAACAAATTGAAGAAATCTGGGCTATTGAGTCCATTGACTTTCGAGTCATATCCAATTTATGAATCATGCCTTCAAGGCAAAATGACCAAGCTTCCTTTTGTGGGACATGGGGAAAGGGCCACAAACCTACTTGCCTTAGTATATACGGATGTGTGTCGCCCATTTGATGTGCCGGCTAGAAGCAACTACATCTACTTCATTACCTTTACCGATGATATGTCTAGGTACGGGTATGTGTAGGAACCAGATCTAGGGTTTCAGGGTTAGATCTTGAAACTTTTTCAAGATCATACAGCGGAAGACTAAAATAAATCAAAATTTATTTTCTAAGATCAGAAAATCCCTAGATCTAAGATCCTATTACATGATTATTACATAGCATTAAATCAAAAATTAAAATATATATAAATATAGTATGAACTACATGTTGATCATATCAACATGTTTCTATACTAGCTACATCTAATGTATGTATCAAATAATAGATCAGATCTATTACCTTGCAAGTTAGACGCTCTAACCTTGCTGATCCAGGCTTAAGGATGATGTTACAAGCCGCACACGCGTCCGGCCTCTAGGAGTCATCCACACGAGCCCACGAATCTCGATCAGAAGTCCTACTTCAGGAAATCAGCACAGTATGCTAGTACTGCGCTGATCCTTCTTTGATGGTTGATCAGGTGCCTCCTTCTTCTTGATTTGGACTCTTCCAAAGATGGAAAGTAGAAGGAGGAGTTTCAGATCTGAGACGCTCTCAGGAAACTCAAGATGGAAGGAGGAAAGATATGAAAATAAAAACCCAAGAAGAAGACCCTCTTCTTCTTCACATTTTTTTCTCTAGACACCCAAACTTGTGTCTTTTATATCTCCATGACTCAAAGGTATTTCTCTTTGATTTTTGGGTGGTAGAAAGGCCTCTCAAAAAAATATCTCCCTTTAAAATTTCATAAGGAAACTCATCTTATATAGAGAGATATGATAGAGTCCTTGTCTAGGTCAAACACCTAGTCAAGGCTTATCCAAACATGGCAAGTTAAGGGACGCCCAACTCTTGAGCACCTCCTCCATATTTTCGTGCATGGATCACCAGAAAAGGGTGTACAATGTAAACCCTAAAAGCCACGAAAATTCCAAAAAAAATTTGGATAAATTCGGTGCATAATTGAAAGAGTTTTGGATTTCTAAAACTCTATCTCATAGAATTCGAAATCCAAACTTATTCCTTTTAGATTTGATCCAAATCACCTTCCATGTAAGAAAGAAAGAGGAGACCTTTTGTGAACGTGGGAGAGATCTGGGAGAGGGCTTTTGTCACACAAAATAAGTGGAGATTGGCGTTGAATAAGAGAGAGGGCGTGGAGAAGGTTTATGTGGCGCAAGGTGGAATCCTAGTCCTACTAGGATTCTGTCTCATAACTTGTTTTAATTTGGTTTCCCAAACCAAATCAAATCAAAATTAGATCAACCCAATTAAAATAGGTCTTAACCTAATTAAGAACCTAATTTAATCAGATTAAATTAGATTTAAATATGATTTAATTTTTTAATCAAATTAAAAATTAGATTGACCCAAGTCCTAGTTGAACTAGGACTAGTTTTTCCTTGCACTTGGCTTATCCAATAAACCAATTGGACTTGATCCAATCAAGCTCAAACCAAATCTAATTAAATCATATTTAATTATACTTAATCTCAGCCCATTGGCTTAATCAAATTAAGCCAATTAGCAATCAAATTGCTAATCGATCCTCCTGCAACACTTGCACTGGGTTAAATGTCAATCGTATTGATTATTTAACCGTATAATGATTCTTAATCGTTGATCAACCATCCGATCGGATCATGAACTCTAATGTGTGTGACCTCATAGGTCCGAACCTAAGCCGGTAGCATAGAAACAAATTCCTATACCAATCGAAGTGACCATCTAGCAATGGTACCCGACATCCGGATAGGTCGAATGTGTAGAACAACATCCTTAGAACCCATGCGGATATAGTTTTCATATAATTCATCCCCTTGACCAAAATGATCATAGGACACCCCAGAGCTCAACTGTTAACTCTGATCAGGTTGTCCACATTGTATTTCAAAATATCAAATCCATCTGATGGATTACCCTGGCCAAGGTTTTGCTAAATTGAAATACAGTGACTCATTCTTCTCCAACTCTTGGAGTGGTCAATCCCATCTCGATCATACTCTGACTTCGCAAGTACTTGACTGTGCCCAGATGCCTTCCGTCTCTGAATTAGAAATTCAGTTAGTCCAGTACCAAAGCACAGTGAGTTGCTTGCAAGTCACTGAGGTGATCTCAAGTCTAAGGGACACTTATACCTATATCCCATCAGAGACATTCTCGACGGCAGAATGCTCTGGAGTTGGTCACATTCAATGATGATGTACCCTTACATCTCACCTGTATGCCATACCAGTGTCTCCACACTCTTTGGTTAAGAGGACAACCAACCCATATGGCCTACAGCGACCTATGCTCGATAGAAGCTGTCGTCCTTATTAACAGCCTATCATTTGATCGTGAACAGTTTTAAGGACTAATCGATAAATCCTCTCTTTATCGAACCTAAATAGTCCTAAGGACTTCATCATAACAACGGAGTTCATTAGAAGATGAAAGCTTATGATGAAGATGCCAAATATATTTTATTTATTAACAAATCAATTACAATACTTGGTTGCTCAACCGTCAACAGCTTGACGATTGGCTTTTTGGGACACATTTCCCAACAACTCCCACTTGTCCTAAAGCCACTCGTCACAGTATCTAATACCCACCTTCGACTTATGGTTGTCGAACTCCTTTATTGCCAGGGCCTTAGTGAAGGAGTCGGCTAGGTTCTCTTTTCTGTCGATCTTCTGAAGGTCAACGTCACCTCGATCCACGATCTCTCAGATCGAGTGGAAGCGGTGTAAAATGTGCTTCATCCGTTGGTGTACTTTGGATTCCTTCACCTGAGCTATGGCACCAGTGCTGTTGCAGTAGAGCAGGACTAGACCATCGAGGGAGGGTGCTACTCTGAGCTCGTTGATGAATTTCCTCAGCCACACAGCTTCCTTCACGGCATCTGATGCTGCGATATACTCTGCTTCACAAACAGAGTCTGCCACAGTATGCTGCTTGGAACTCTTCCAGCAGATGGCTCCACCATTCAGAGTAAAGATATAACCCGACACGCTCCTGCTGTCATCATGGTCAGATTGAAAACTAGAGTCTGTGAACCCCACAAGTTTCAGATCTGACTTGCCATAAACCAACCATTGGTCCTTAGTATTTCTCAAATACTTAAGGATGGCTTTAAACACTTTCCAGTGATTCTCTCCAGGATCAGATTGGTATCTACTCACTACTCCTAGTGAGTATGCCACATCTGGTTTTGTACATGTCATGGCGTACATGATAGATCCCACGGTTGAAGCATATGAGACTCTACTCATACACTCTCTCTCTTCAGGAGTTGTCAGACAATCCTTCTTAGAGAGAGAAATTCCATGGCCTATCGGTAGATAGCCCTTCTTGGAATTCTCCATGCTGAACCTCTTCAGCACAGTGTCTATGTACATGGACTGGGATAACCCAAGCATCCTTTTAGATCTATCCCTATAGATCTTCATCCCTAGGATGAAGGATGCTTCACCCAAGTCCTTCATGGAGAACTGTGATGACAACCAAACTTTTATTCCCTGTAGTGCGGGGATGTCATTCCCGATTAAGAGAATGTCATCCACGTACAAGACAAGGAATACCACAACTGGACCATTTGCCCATTTATAGATGCAGGGCTCTTCTCCATTCTTAATGAAGCCAAACATTTTGATCACCTTATCAAAACGCATGTTCCAACTCCGAGAAGCTTGCTTCAGTCCATAAATGGATCTCTGAAGCTTGCACACCTTGGACTCATCTGTGGATGTAAACCCTTCAGGTTGTATCATATACACCTCTTCAGTCAGCTCTCCATTCAGGAAAGCTATCTTTACATCCATCTGCCAGATCTCATAATCCAGATGGGCAGCTATTGCAAGCATTATCCGAATGGATTTGAGCATTGCCACAGGAGAAAATATCTCATCATAGTCAATACCATAACGTTGACGATACCCCTTGACAACCAGACGGGCTTTATAAGTCTCCACCTTTCCGTCTGCGCCCCTCTTCCTTTTGAAGACCCATTTACACCCAATGGGTTTAACCCCTTCAGGTGGGTCAACCAATGTCCATACATTGTTGACCTTCATGGACTCCATTTCGGATTTCATGGCTTCAAGCCATTTCTCGGAATCAGGTCTCTGCATAGCATCCATATAGGTGATCGGATCCTCATTATTCTCATCAAGTTCGATGGGATCACCATCCCGGACCAAAAAACCGTAGTATCTGTCCGGCTGACGCGGTACTCTATCGGATCGCCTTAATGGTGCAGGTATATTGGGCTCCAGATGTGATCTAATCATATCCGACTCAGGTTCAGCTATTGGTGTCGGTCCTTCTACCTGTTGAACTTCATCAAGTTCAACCTTAGAGGCAACGGTTCCTTCACCAAGGAACTCCTTTTCTAAAAAGATTGCCTTAAGGCTGACGAACACCTTTTGTTCATCAGCATGGTAGAAAAAAATATCCTTTTGTCTCTTTGGGGTACCCAATGAATGAGCATTTGTCAGACCTAGGTCCAAGTTTGTCTGTGACTAATCGTTTGACATAGGCCGGGCACCCCCAGACCCTAAGATGTGAAAGTGCTGGCTTACGTCTCATCCATATCTCATATGGAGTCTTAATTACAGACTTACTTGAAACCCTATTTAACAGATAACAGGTCGATTCGAGTGCATATCCCCAGAAGGATATCGGCAAGCTAGCAAAACCCATCATGGATCGGACCATGTCTAACAGAGTCCGATTCCTCCTTTCAAACACACCATTATGCTGTGGTGTTCCTGGAGGAGTCCATTGGGAGAGAATCCCATTCTCTCCTAGATATGTGAGAAACTCACTAGAAAGGTATTCTCCTCCTTGATCAGATCGAAGAGTTTTAATACTCTTCCCAGTTTGTTTTTCTACTTCACTTCGGAATCGTTTGAACATTTCAAATGAATCCGAATTATGTTTCATCAGATAGAGATATCCATATCGGGATAGGTCATCCGTGAAAGTTATGAAGTAGAAATATCCACCCCTAGCACTGGTGCTCATGGGTCCGCATACATCAGTATGTACTAGGCCCAAGAGCTCAGTAGCTCTCTCACCTTTTCCAGTAAAAGGTGACTTGGTCATTTTACCAAGAAGACAGGACTCACAGGTTGGAAGTGATTCACAATCACTGACTTTGAGGATTCCCTCTTGAGTCAACCTATTTATTCTGTTCTTATTTATATGACCTAGCCTCCAATGCCATAAGTAGATATTTGACACACTATCTAATCTAGGGTGCTTGCCAGTAGAATAGACTCTTATCAGGCTTGATCTTTTTGGTCTGGCTCTGCACAGATGTCCCAGCCTGAACTTGCACCTTCTTGACTTTCTTCTTCTTGTTCTTCTTCCCTTTCTCAAAGGGTCGAAAACCAGAAGACGAACCTCCCACTGAGTTCACCGACTCCTTGTGAAGTTGGTGATCCTTCTCAAAGTTCTGAAGCAACCCCAGTAACCCGTGGTAGTTCTCTTTAGGCTTTGTCATTCTATAATGAGTGAGGAATGGAAGATAAGACTTGGGCAGCGAGTTTAGTATTGCATCTTTCCCAAGCTGCTCATGCAAGGGAAAGCCGAGCTTGCTCAATCGTTCCATCAGCTCGATCATGTACAATACATGATCAGTGATAGAGGCACCATCCCGCATTTTGGCGTTGAAGATGGCACAACTAGTCTTGTGCCTCTCTACGTCATCGAGTGTGCCAAAGGCATCCTCCAACACTTGAAGCATGTCTTTTGGCTGAGCCATCTCGAATCTGCGACTGAACTCGTCGCTCATAGCAGCCAGCATGATACAGCGCACCGTGGTCCGGTCACTAAGCCACTTCTGGTAAGTGTCTCTGACTGTTCCACGTGCATTGACAGTTGGCTCCTTAGGTGCAGGATCCATTATCACATATAGGATCCGTTCATGCTCCAGGACTATCTTCAACTTTCGGTACCAGCTACCGAAGTTGGGTCCCACCAACTTATCATTGTCCAACAATGATCGGAGCGATAGGGAAGTGGCCATATTTGCACAAAGGAGAACCATAACCTAATTAGTAATTGATTCATTAAACCTAAAGATTTGGACTTTAATCAAAAGGTTTCTCCCACTATTTTATTCGAATTGGTAGCCTCTACCTCCAACTCGAGGAATTACACTAATTCCTTAGCGGGTACTAGAATCCACTTAGACTGCACACAAGCCCAACTTTGGTTGGCCAACCCATGTACATCTAAGGGTAGGTTCATAACCAATTATTTCTCTAAATAATTTCTAGTAATTTTAATTTTGCCCCAGAAACCTAATCAGTAGGCTTTGGCCTCCACGTAAGGATCCAGTTAGGTCCAACCATTAACATGATCATACTTGGTGTATCTAACCAACGAATGATTAAGCCCAACTTTGGTTGGCTCACCTAACCACCATTAGAGAGACACTTCCAAGTCGTCATATGATGAGTGATAATTCCATTAGTCAACAAGCACCAGGCCTTTGGGTCTGCAATGATTATTGAGTTCATGGACTCATTATCAAACACCTTAATGGGAGGCTATGACTCAGTTATCTCCATAACTTTATCATTTTAAGGACCTAATAATTTTAGAAGATTTAAATAATATAGAGGATGAAGTCAGATGAACCAGCTTATCATGATCCTCCCACTGGCTTCACCAAGTCAGCTTAAGGGAGACCATTAAAAGGGCTGGTCTAGGAGCACCTAAATCAGTCACACTGATTTACCTAGCTGACATGGGTCAGCTCGAATAGTCAAGTGATCCGATCAAAATATAATTTCACCAAGAGGTCAGGTAAGTTCGATCAGTGGGAGGGTCTGCCAAAGCTTGCCTTAGACACCATCATGAATGGCCAGGTAAGCGGGCTCCCAATTAAAAACCACCGGTCTGGTTTACCTTAGACACCAACTGGTTTAATTAGTTTCGATTAGATCAACCTAACAGTTCGTGCTAGACCGCTTAGCCAAAAATCAAGTCCATTTGGTTCTCGTTAAAGACATAGACTTGACCAACTACAACTATTGTAATTGATCTAGAGAATCCTTGACCTAATCTAAGACAACAATTGATTAGATTTAGTCAATTCTCTAATTAAGTCCATCTTTAATCTAACCATAGGTCTAACCCAATTAATAGACCTAATTCCCACTAACCCATTAACCCAATGTGTTATGATTTGTGTCTTAGGTTCTTCAATTCACAATCCTAGAACCTAATCAAACAACTTCTTAATTCTTAATTAAGTTTTGGGTTGAGAGTTGGGTTTGGCTTTTCAAAAAATAATTTTCATATTTGTAAAACAATTTTACAATATGATTCTATCAATCATATTGCATGTTTGATTCATAATCAAGATGCAAGTGAAATAAACATGAAACTACTTTAGATCTAATCTAAACAGGTTCATGTAATTGAAACAATTTCAACTTTAAATAATTTCTTTGCATAAAAATTATTAACAAAGAGATTTTATTTCAGATTTAAACATCTTTTAAATCTAATAAATCATAAATTTAATCTAGATCATATCTAACAAATTTATGATTAAAGATAGATCTACACAAACTAGGACAACCTTTGCACTGTAAGGGGTAAACCTTACAGCAGGACAACCTTGCAGTTTGTGATTGATCTAAAATTTTAATTTCAGATTTAATAATCAGATTATAAATTAGATCTAATCTAAAAAATAATCTAAGCATGTATAAATAATCATGTAATAAAGAACCTAGGCTCTGATACCAATTGTGGGAACCAGATCTAGGGTTTCAGGGTTAGATCTTGAAACTTTTTCAAGATCATACAGCGAAAGACTAAAATAAATCAAAATTTATTTTCTAAGATCAGAAAATCCCTAGATCTAAGATCCTATTACATGATTATTACATAGCATTAAATTAAAAATTAAAATATATATAAATATAGTATGAACTACATGTTGATCATATCAACATGTTTCTGTACTAGCTACATCTAATGTATGTATTAAATAATAGATCAGATCTATTACCTTGCAAGTTAGATGCTCTAACCTTGCTGATCCGGGCTTAAGGATGATGTTATAAGCCGCACATGCGTCCGGCCTCTAGGAGTCGTCCACACGAGCCCACGAATCTCGATCAGAAGTCCTGCTTCAGGAAATCAGCACAGTATGCTAGTACTGCGCTGATCCTTCTTTGATGGTTGATCAGGTGCCTCCTTCTTCTTGATTTGGACTCTTCCAAAGATGGAAAGTAGAAGGAGGAGTTTCAGATCTGAGACGCTCTCAGGAAACTCAAGATGGAAGGAGGAAAGATATGAAAATAAAAACCCAAGAAGAAGACCCTCTTCTTCTTCACTTTTTTTCTCTAGACACCCAAACTTGCGTCTTTTATATCTCCACGACCCAAAGGTATTTCTCTTTGATTTTTGGATGGCAGAAAGGCATCTCAAAAAAATATCTCCCTTTAAAAGTTTACAAAGAAACTCATCTTATATAGAGAGATATGATAGAGTCCTTGTCTAGGTCAAACACCTAGTCAAGGCTTATCCAAACATGGCAAGTTAAGGGACGCCCAACTCTTGAGCACCTCCTCCATATTTTCGTACATGGATCACCAGAAAAGGTGTACAATGTAAACCCTAAAAGCCATGAAAATTTCAAAAAAAAATTGGATAAATTCGGTGCATAATTGAAAGAGTTTTGGATTTTTAAAACTCTATCTCATAGAATTCGAAATCCAAACTTATTCCTTTTAGATTTGATCCAAATCACCTTCCATGTAAGAAAGAAGAGAGGAGACCTTTTGTGAACGTGGGAGAGATCTGGGAGAGGGCTTTTGTCGCACAAAATAAGTGGAGATTGGCGTTGAATAAGAGAGAGGGCATGGAGAAGGTTTATGTGGCGCAAGGTGGAATCCTAGTCCTACTAGGATTCTGTCTCATAACTTATTTTAATTTGGTTTCCCAAACCAAATCAAATCAAAATTAGATTAACCCAATTAAAATAGATCTTAATCTAATTAAGAACCTAATTTAATCAGATTAAATTAGATTTAAATCTGATTTAATTTTTTAATCAAATTAGAAATTAGATTGACCCAAGTCCTAGTTGAACTAGGACTAGTTTTTCCTTGCACTTGGCTTATCCAATAAACCAATTGGACTTGATCCAATCAAGCCCAAACTAAATCTAATTAAATCATATTTAATTAGACTTAATCTCAGCCCATTGGCTTAATCAAATTAAGCCAATTAGCAATCAAATTGCTAATCGATCCTCCTGCAACACTTGCACTGGGTTAAATGTCAATCGTATTGATTATTTAACCCTATAATGATTCTTAATCGTTGATCAACCATCTGATCGGATCATGAACTCTAATGTGTGTGACCTCATAGGTCCGAACCTAAGCCGGTAGCATAGAAATAAATTCCTATACCAATCGAAGTGACCATCTAGCAATGGTACCCGACGTCCGGATAGGTCGAATGTGTAGAACAACATCCTTAGAACCCATGCGGATATAGTTTTCATATAATTCATCCCCTTGACCAAAATGATCATAGGACACCCCAGAGCTCAACTGTCAACTCTGATCAGGTTGTCCACATTGTATTTCAAAATATCAAATCCATCTGATGGATTACCCTGGCCAAGGTTTTGCTAAATTGAAATACAGTGACTCATTCTTCTCCAACTCTTGGAGTGGTCAATCTCATCTCGATCATACTCTGACTTCGCAAGTACTTGACTGTGCCCAGAAGCCTTCCGTCTCTGAATTAGAAATTCAGTTAGTCCAGTACCAAAGCACAGTGAGTTGCTTGCAAGTCACTGAGGTGATCTCAAGTCTAAGGGACACTTATACCTATATCCCATCAGAGACATTCTCGATAGCAGAATGCTCTGGAGTTGGTCACATTCAATGATGATGTACCCTTACATCTCACCTGTATGCCATACCAGTGTCTCCACACTCTTTGGTTAAGAGGACAACCAACCCATATGGCCTACAGCGACCTATGCTCGATAGAAGCTGTCGTCCTTATTAACAGCCTATCATTTGGTCATGAACAGTTTTAAGGACTAATCGATAAATCCTCTCTTTATCGAACCTAAATAGTCCTAAGGACTTCATCATAACAACGGAGTTCATTAGAAGATGAAAGCTTATGATGAAGATGCCAAATATATTTTATTTATTAACAAATCAATTACAATACTTGGTTGCTCAACCGTCAACAGCTTGACGATTGGCTTTTTGGGACACATTTCCCAACAGTATGTATTTCTAATGAAACACAAATCTGAAGCTTTTGAAAGGTTCAAAGAATTCAGATATGAGGTAGAAAAGCAAACAGGAAAGCCCATTAAGGTTCTTCGATCAGATCGAGGAGGTGATACCTTAGTCGGGAGTTCCTAGACTATCTTAAGGACAATGGCATAGTCTCTCAATGGACTCCACCTGGAACGTCTCAACTCAACGAGATTTCAGAACGAAGAAATGGATCCTATTATATATGGTCCATTTCATGATGAGCTTCACGGACCTCCTCAAATTTTTTTGGAGACATTATCTCATGATAGCAATTTATGTATTGAATAGGGTTCCCTCTATAACCGTTCCTACCACACCATATGAGATGGCATGGTAAGAAGCCAAGTCTGAATCATCTCAGAATTTGGAGTTGTCCAGCTCATGTCAAGAGACAGCAGGCGGACAAGTTAGTGTTCAGATCTTTTAGAGCTCGATTCATAGGATATCCTAAAGAGTCATTAGGATACTATTTCTATATTTCGAAAGATCACAATGTGATTGTGAGTCGAAATGCTATTTTTCTTGAAAAATAGTTTATTCAAGATGGTGGCATTGGAAGAATAGTTAAGCTCAAGGAGAATGTCTCCCAAGAGCAATGAGCTCAAGAACCTGAGGAACCTAATCAATCAGAACCAGTCCCAACACAACCTCTTCCACCTCATAGATCGACTAGAGTTTTCCGTCCTCCTGAAAGATACTTAAGTACCATACAAGAGGAAGTAGAAGAAATGTTTCTCATGGGAAATGGGGCTCATGGTGATGACCCCAAGACCTATGATGAGGCGATATTAGATATCGACTTTGAGAAATGGTTAGAGGCAATGAGATCAGAAATTGACTCGATACACTCAAACCAAGTCTGGACCTTGGTAGATCCACCTGAAGGTATTGTACCTATTGGGTGTAAATGGATCTTCAAGAGAAAGATAGGTGCAGATGGAAATGTGGAGACATTCAAGGCTAGGCTCGTGGCGAAAGGTTATAGTCAGCGCGAAGGCATTGACTATCAGGATACCTTCTCGCCCGTAGCCATGCTAAAATTCATCCGCACATTGCTTGCTGTTGCAGCCTATTTCGATTATGAAATATGGTAGATGGACGTGAAAATGGTGTTCTTAAATGGACATCTTGAGGAAGATATCTATATGGAACAACCACTTGGTTTCACATCCAGTGATGATGATCACAGGATCTGCAAGCTGCAAAGGTTCATTTATGGACTTAAGCAAGCATCTCGGAGTTGGAATACTCATTTCAATGATGTCATCAAAATATTTGGTTTCATCAAGAATGAGGAGGAACCATGTGTGTTCAAAAAGGTTAGTGGGAGCGCAGTTGTCTTCCTCGTATTGTACGTAGATGACATCCTCCTAATTGAAAATGACATTCCCATGTTGACCTCAGTCAAAGTATGGTTGTCTAAGGAGTTCTCTATGAAAGATCTAGGAGAGGCATCCTTTATACTGGGTATTAAGGTCTATAGAGATAGACCAAATAGAATGCTCGAACTTTCACAAAAGATGTACATAGAGGAGGTGCTAAAAAGGTTTAGCATGGAAAACTCCAAAAGAGGTTTATTACCTTTTAGACATGGCATTTATCTCTCCAAGAAGATGTGCCCTAGCACACCTGAGGAGATTGAACGCATGAGCAAGATCCCTTATGCTTCGGCAATAGGGAGTCTGATGTATGCCATGCTATGTACATGACTGATATAGCCTATGCTGTGAGTGTCACAAGCAGATATCAGTCAGATCCAGATGAAGAGCATTGGACTTCTGTGAAATGTATCCTTAAGTACTTGAGAAGGACTAAGGATATGTTTCTAGTCTTTGGGAATGGAGAACTCTAGATTCAGGGATATACAGACTCAGACTTTATATTTGATATAGATGATCGAAAGTCGACATCTGAGAGTTTGTTCATTTGCAATGATGGTGCAGTTAGCTGGAAGAGTTCCAAGCAGACAGTGATTGCTGATTCCATCATGGAGGCAGAGTATATTGCTGCATCGAAAGCTGTGAAGGAGGTATTCTGGTACAAGAAGTTTACCGCAGAGCTTGGAGTGATGTCATCGGATGCCATACCTCTTTACTGCGATAATAATGGTGCCATAGCCTGAGCTAAGGAGTCAAGGTCTCACCAGAAGTCCAAGCACATCGAGCGGCGATTCCATTTGATCCGTAATTACCTCAAAAATGGTTATGTCGAGGTCAAGAGAGTCAACTCCACAGATAATGTGGTAGACCCACTGACTAAGCCATTGGGCCAACAGAAGATCGAAGCCCACCTTGAGAAGATGGGACTTAGATATGTAGCCAATTGGCATTAGGTCAAGTGGGAGTTTGTTAGATGTGTGCCCTAGATACCAGATTGGCTGACACATTCCTGTATAGATCTAAGGGCAAATTTATAATTTTGATTATAAATGAATAAAAGGGTTATTCTTCTATCACATTGTGTACATTGTGTCTGTGATACATCCTTTGAGTTAGTGGGAATGTAAATTCATATTTTCAAGAGTTGAAAATTTAAGGCATAAATTTACATAACTAACTCATAAACAGCTCCTAACCATAGGATCATCACGAGGATGGTGATCGATCCGGAAGGTTGGTGTATGATCGCTTTCTTAGGGTAGATGTGTCTTGAGTCTACGGTGTGGAGACACCGAAGCAAGAGTACAGATATTCATTGAGAATGAGAGTACTGAGCGTGACCATATCAAGCAGTCATAAGGAAGTCTACCTTCTCGTCAATGACTAGCTCGATGCTGTAGTTGTGTGTCTAGTTCTTTGACCTGAGGTGCATCGATAGTTCACCTTGAGTGTGTTATAGTTTGACTATACTATAACTCGATCTTCTAGCCATTCGGAATCTTGAGGTGTATGTTGGCTGTAGCATATTCATTGTAGGAACTAGGTCGCACCAAGATGGGATCTATCAACCTCGGTAGATGAGAGGAGTAGTCCTATGATAATTGAAAGATTGAGTCCTTAAGCCCATGGCCATGGCAGAGTGAAATAATGAAAAAGTATTTTTCATTAAGGTTTCACATCGGACTCGGATCGATCGATTAACTCATATGACTGATGTTGGGTTTGACGAGTTCATCTTAACGTTAATTCAGTCGGAACTCATGATAGAGGAACTCAATCACATAGGTAACTACACCGAGAGGTTTATCTTCAGTTCTAATGGGTTGCCACCACATACTGCTAGGTGTCATTGATGGATTTTGAAAGCAATTAGAATGATATTGATGATCGATCATTCTAATTGTCTGAATCAGAAGAGTTCTGGTCCATCGAAAGGAGTTTCGATGATGTCGATGATGAGATCATGATATATCTCATTATCATATGAAATTGAACCTAACTGGGTCACACAAACAAGGGTTAGGGTCTGGATGTCGTCAATTGGGCTAACTCAATTGATTTGGATTAGATCCAATTAGGTTCAAAGAAATCGTGCTAGCACACGATTGAGCCTAACTTTCTCCTCATGTAATCGTTTCTATCTCTACTGAGTCAAATATGATTTGACTCATCTAGAGAACCTTGGGAAGATTTTTCTCAGTCTAAATAAAGCTTGTCCTACTCAAAAAAGGCTTGTCTTAATTCATGAGATGAATTTAAGACAACACCTGCTAATTCCTAGCACCTGTCAATTTTATTTTAGGACATCTGTCAAAAGTTGACATATGGGTCTTAAACTGAAGAGGGTTCGTTGGAGAATTTTTGTGGAGTGTCCACATGCCAAAATCCAATTGAATTGGGTGCCATAATCAGATTATGGCATGAGCCCAATTGGATTAAAGTGGGCATCCCAAATGGATAAGAACCAAAGAGTCCTGATAAACCTGGACTCTTTGGCGCCAGCTTGATTGAGCTTATCCAATGTTGGTGCCAACTTAGGAGAGAGGGTGGGATTCTTATCTGATATGATCAGATGATATCACTCCACCAATCAAAATTTTTCTAAAATTTATTGGAATTTTTTGATTGGTTGAATGATGTGGCACTGCGCAGCATACAGGGTCTATATAAACCCTGCTGCACCTAAGATTTCGAGGAAGAAATTATTATATGCGTAAAACCTAATAGCTGCCACCCCCTCCCCTCTTGTTTACATCCTCCCTGCTCTCCTTCCTTCCCTCTTCATGTCCAAATAGTTGGAAGTCCATCTGGCAAAGATCCAAGGCGTGGTGATGCCTGGAATAGAAGGCTGCAGGACATCTTCGACAGGCTGCTGCTCCAACTTCAGAAGGAGTTCTGAAGCACTTTCAAATCAGATAAAGATTTGATTTTTGGAGCATAGATTCGTGAGGTTAAGATGTTCTAGATTCTTCCTAAGTAGATATTGGTAGAGGCCAGGCACTTGCGTGGCTACATCAGAACCTCGAGCTGTGCAGAGATCATCTACAAGGTAATTAGATTACCCTTGAGGTACTTCTTCTTTCATCATAGATTTAGATTTAATTTTAGATTTTAAATATCAGATAATAAAATTAGATCTAGAGAATTAGATCTAAAATATGTAGGATAAATTTTTTTAAAATTATTTCATCCCAGATTTGATGAAATCTGGAAGATCCTACAAGGAAAAGCGATTTTCCTCCTTCAGTAGGAGGTGGCAGGGGGCTTGTGGTTGGGGCTCGAGGAGGTGGGAGGTGGCTGGGGGCTGATGATCGGGGGCTTAGGGAGGTGAAAGATGATCAAGGGCTCAAAGAGGCAGTCGGGGGCTCGGAGAAGCAAGATCCGATGGTCGAGGGCTCAATGAAGTTGGATCCGATGGTTGGGGGCTCGGAGAGGTGGTCGAGGTTTCGAAGAAGCGAGATCCAGTGATGGAAGAAAGAGAGAGACCATGTTGGGTTTCTACCATGCAACAAAAAGTGATTTTTAAAATTTTTTAAAACACTCAAATCAATAGCTTTATCAAATAAAACTATCGAGCCAAACTCAAAACCCTAGAATCACCTTGCCGAACACGATCAAAGCACATTCAAGCATGCAAAGAGATAGAATATTATACTTTAACCAAAATAAAAAAATGACAGTTGGTATTTTTCACAAGATCCCAAGGTAGAAGTGCTCCAATGGTGATGCACATGAAAGTTGGCCAAAGTCCTTCCCAACCGGTGCGTAGTCGCAGCCTTGTCTTCTCAAGAATACTGCCAGCTTCAAACTTGCATCACAATCGCACCAAAGTCCAGTTGCTTTTGATTTTATCATAAAATGATACCAAAAAAATACTCTTCAGATATTACATAATCTAGGATTTAATTTTTAGCTCCAACATATGGAAAAACCAAATCCTAGGGCACTCCAGCAACACTTGCTGAAAATCTCACCACCCTTGTAGCAACTTTTGCCACTCAAATTCTCCTCTTTTTTTTTTCAATTTTTTTTTAGATTTTCTATTATGATTTCCACATCCCTTCTCTCTAGCTCACTCAAAAATCTCAACCAAAAGCCATCCGAGGCATCTCCTATAAATAGGGGACCAGGGGATGTTACATGGGATGAAGGGGCACCAACTTTTGGTGCTCCAAATTCCCATGCATCAAATAAATTCATTGAGTAAATTTTTAGTGATTTAAATATGTAGATAGAAGTACTCTTCCTTCTCTATTTTCATAAAAATTTTATTAATTTTTGGCATCAAAACATATGATTTTTGATTTATCTTCTAAGGCAACGCATTTAATAAAGAGCCTTCTCTAAGAAGGACTCTTATTTCTCACGCTGATTTGAGGTGGGTGGCAATTATATTTTTATATGGCTTTTAGTGAATATGGAGCAGTCCTTCTTTACTTAAAATTGATCTAAATTGGATAAAGATCCAATCCAAATTGATCTAATCCCATTAGGTCAAAACCAACTGGTCCAGGTTAGCTCAAATACTTTGAACCAAACTAATTTGAGAACGTGGGTTAATACAATATGCTAGCATATCAAATTAACCTATAAAATTTATATTAAACTCTAATTAAATTGGATCAAGGCTAAAATCAAAAGTTTGTGACCCATTGAGTTTCAAATCTAGCCAGCAGTGGATCCAGACTTTTGATGTAACCCTAATCCGATGAGATTAGGTCACCCAAAGAGTCTCAATCAACTTGGACTCTTCCAAATTGATTTTAGAATCAAATTCTTTTAATTTTTGTCAAGCCTATAAGTCAAGATTGACATTTAGCAACATATCATAACTATCCAAAAGATTTAAAATTTTGGTAGAAAATTATCAAAATATCTTTCGGTGGTAAGTTTTCGTATAATTGAATCTTTCAATTAAACATCTCAGATGAGTTGTGGATATGAAAATATGTCAAACTCAATCACTTATCTTTATGTATCTTGATCTGAAGGTGATGATTCAGTTGATGATATATTAGAAACTCTTTTCTAATTATCATCCTGCTTTGGCCAAAGAATTTTAGAATTACCGTCCTATGAGATTACATAGGATGTTTGCTCCTCTTATTAGGAGTGACTGATCCCTTATTGATCACTTACAACCTCCATGCACACTTCACCATATCCAGAACACCCCACATAAGGATAAGAGAATCAAGTTAGGTAGTGAACCAAAATATGGATTCATATACATAAGGTACCATGGAGACCTCAGGTCAAAGGATCACTTACATAACTTTCACTAGAGAATTATCAGTTGACATGTAAATAAGACTCCATCTGATTATTCTCTCGCAGATCAATTCAGTGAACTCATTCTCTAATGAGCACCTATATCCTTGTATTAGTATCACCACACAAGTGGCTATGAGGTCAACCATCCTCATTTCTGAGCATACATAAGATATGCCAGTCTAACCAGTATCATTGATCTCTGACTCAATATACTATCGACTAAGAATATTTTAAATTAGGGCTATCATGGATTTAGATCTCACTAGCATGATCTCATCATGATCCTAAAATCATTGCTCAGACCAATGGGGTTCATTATAATCCTAAAATTAATAAGATGTAGCATATAATGAATCAAAAATATTAATTTTATTAATAATATTAATATCAATTACATGAGTTTGAAAGATAAATTATAATAAACACCCTATCGCATCCCATATGCGATTGACTTGTAGGGCATAATTTTTTCAATCTCCCACTTGCACTAAAGCCAATCACCCCTATACTTGATACCCATGCTATAAAGGTGGCGGTCAAACTACTACATTGATAAAGCCTTAGTGAACGAGTCCGCTATATTGTTCTTGGTATCAACTCGCTCTACGATCACATCGCATCTTTCGACTATCTCCCGAATGAGGTGGAGTCATCTCAGGACATGCTTGGATTGATGATGAGACCTTGATTCTTTAGCTTGAGCAACTATCCAAGTATTATCACAATAAAGAGGCACTGGTTGTTCAATCCCTGAAACCATATCCAACTTTGTGATGAATTTCTTCATCCAGATGGCCTCCTTAGTAGCCTCACTTGCAGCAATATACTCAGCCTTAGTGATCGAGTTAGAACAGTTTGCTGTTTGAAACTTTTCTAACTTACTGCACCACCATTCAAGGTGAACACATATCCAGATATCGATTTGCTATCATCCAGATCAGATTGGAAACTAGAATCGATATAATCTTTCAGTTTTAAATCAGATCCATCGTATATTAGAAAAAATATCTTTAGTTCTTCTTAAATACTTGAGTATGTTTTTCACAGCTTTCCAATGATCCTCCCTGGGATCAGCTTGAAATATGCTTACAATGCTCAAGGCATAAGCTACATCAGGCCTGGTATATAACATAGCATATATTATTGATTCTACTATCGAAGCATAAGAAATAGAACTCATTCTATTTCTCTCTTCGGGTGTCTTAGGAGATATCTTCTTAGAGAGTTGTATGCCATGACCTATGGGCAAGTAACTTCTTTTACTTTTCTCTATGTTAAACCTCTTCAACACAAGATCAATGTACCTAGACTGGGACAAGCTTAGCATCCTTTTCAATCTATCCCTATAGATCTTTATACCAAGTATATAGGATGCTTCACCCAAGTCTTTCATAAAAAAAATTTATGATAGCCAAGTCTTGACCGATTGCAATATTAGGATATCATTTTCAAGAGTAGTATGTCATTCACATACAAGATCAAGAAGATAATAGCACTCCCACTACTCTTCTTGTACACGCAAGGTTCATCCACATTCTTGATGAAGCCAAACAATTTGACTATCTCATCAAAATGGATGTTTCAGCTCCTCGATGCTTGCTTTAATCCATATATGGATCATTCAGCTTGCATACTTGATTTGCTCTCTCACTTGAGGTAAATCTCTCTGGCTGAGTCATATAGACTTCTTCCTCAAGATTTTTATTGAGGAAGGCAGTCTTGACATCCATCTGCTAAATCTCATAGTCATGATATGCTGCAATAGCAAGCATTATCTGAATAGACTTGAGTATGGCTATCGACGAAAAAGATTTCTTCATAATCAACACCTTATTTTTGTCTGAAATCTTTTGCCATAAGCCTGGCCTTATAGGTCTCTATCTGGCCATCTGCTCCAATCTTCTTTTTGAAGACCCATTTGCAGCCTATTGGGGTCACACCGTCAGACGCATCAACCAACATCCAAACTTGGTTGGCATACATGAAGTCTATTTTAGATTTCATGACATTGAGCCATTTTTCAGAGTCACTACTCATGACAGCTTTCGAATAGGTCATAGGCTCATCATTCTCAATGATGTGGGTTGTGTTGTCATTCTCAATGACAAATCCATACCTGAGTGGTACACTACGTATTCTACTCGACTTTTGGAGAGGAGGTGTGTGTAGTGGCTGTATCTCAACAATGGGCACATCTGGTTGAGAACCATCTTATGAATTCTGGATGGATTGTAGGTTTTGAACTTTCTCAAGTTCAACAAACCTCCCATTGTCTTCTTCTTATATAAACTCTTTCTCCAAGAAAATGGCATGCCTACCAACAAACATCCTTTGTTGGATAGGGTTATAGAAGTAGTATCCTATACTCTCCTTGGGATAACCTACAAATCTGTAATTTTTTGATCTTACATCCAGCTTATGTCCTTCAATATTTTTCACATAAGCCAGGCAGCCCCAAATCTTAAGATGCTTAAGATTGGATCTTTTTTCTTTTCATATTATATAGAGTACTAGAAATAAATTTTGAAGGTACTTTATTTAAAATATACGCTGCAACCTTGAGGGCGTATCTCCAAAAGGATAACAGAAGATCCATGAAACACATCATGGATTGCACCATATCTAATAAGGTATGATTCCTCCTTTCTGTAATTTTATTTAATTATGGAGTATAAGGAGGTATCTCTGACTTGAATCGATATTGGACCACACACATCAGTATGTACAAGGTCCAAAATATCACTCGTCCGATCTTCATGTCCAGTAAATCGAGTCTTGGTCATTTTTCCCATGAGACAAGATTCATTAGTTTTATATGATTTATAATCATAAGGATCAAAGAAATTATCTTTATATAACTTATTAATTTTTGACTCATTTATATGGCCAAGTCGGCAGTGCCAGAGGTATGTGACATTCACATCCTCTCTTTTTTTTCTTCATATTATCAACATGAAGCATATTATCATTAAGTGAAAGAAATATAAGACCATTATCAATAAAAATACTTCCATAATATTCATTAAAAAAGTATATAGAACAACCATTATTCTTTACAATTATTTTAAAACTTTGTTCCAACAATAATGGTACAGAAATAATATTTCTAACAATATCAAAAATATAATAACAAATCTTCAGTTTCAAAACTTTGCTCGAAGGCAACTTCAAAACTCTGGTTCCAATAGCTTCGATCTGAATGGACTCCACTAGTGTCGAACAGCTCGAAGTCTCCTTTATTCAGATTTCTTACTTTCTATAGATCCTGCAATGATTTATAAAGGTAAGAACCACAGGCGGTATCCAATACCCAAGAATCTGACATTAAAATACTTAATGATAAATTAGTTTGTATCATATACAAATCTTTAGTAAACGTTTGCTGATTTCATGATTGCAAGGTACTCCTTGTAATTTCTCTTCTAGTGGCCCTCCTTGCCATAGTGATTACAAGTATCTTTGGTGGAGACCTTCTTCACCTTTTTCTTGAAGATGCCAGCTTTAGGGTATAGTTTTTTCTTAAAATCCTTCTTCGCCTTCTTCTTACTGATCTTATCAACATGAAGAATCTTAGCCTTTTCACCCTTAAAATGGCTCTCTGCTATTTTTAACATATTCAGCAGCTCAGGTAAGCTAATATTCAGTTTGTTCATATGATAATTAATGACAAACTAAGAAAAGAAGTCAGGAAGAGACTACAGGATTAAATCCTGGCTCAGTTCACCATCTATGGTGAAACCCAACTGTTCCAGACAAGTGATCAAATCAATCATCTTTAGGATATGCATTTGCATGGAAGAGCCTTCAATCATACAGGCATGGAACAACTATTTCGATATCTCATATCGAGCAGTTCGACTTTGCTCCCCCTATAACTCCTTAAGATTAAAGAGAATAGGGAGAACGTCCATATCCTCATACTGTCCCTGGAGCTCATTGCTCATGGAGGCAAACATGATATATTTGACAGTCACACTATCATCTTTTCACATCTTGTATGTGTCCCTTTCCTCCTCGAAAGTATCTTTTCCAAGAGAATCTAGAGCAGGTGTATCCAGAATATAGGAGACTTTCTCCTGAGTGAGAATAATTCTCAAATTTTTAACTAGTCAACATAGTTAGGTCTGGTCAACTTGTTAGTATTTAGGATATCTCTAAGGGACAGTGAGGATGCCATAAGTGTAGTTAATCTACAATGACAAGAACATAATATAAGCGCATAACTCATGAAGACATTTACAACTAGATTAGGACTTTTATCTAATTGTGTCACCCACTTTTTTATCAAACTTTATAGCCCTTAAATATGAAAATCGAGAAACATACTAATGTTTCTTAGTGGGGTTGAGATCTCTATTCTTCATAAATACCTTGTGGATAGCATAACAAATATTCATGAGTTCAAGAATAGGTAACTCTTTACCAATTGTACCTTTACAATTCTCAACATCTTTCATTCTGACTTCTAGATCACATATAGTCTTATGGATAGCACAACAAACTATAGTATTCTAGTTAAGTTGACCCTTCAATCCCATATAGTCATACTTAAACAACGCTATCCTTGTGGATGGCACAATAAAGCAATACTCTTCAAATATGCTATAAGCATCAATATGTACTTGATCAACATCATGTCAATTTCTATATTAAGCTTTGTAGATAGCACAACAAGCTCACTAAAATCTTGACATACTCTATCAACCAAGTTTGAAGGAAGGCCCTTGTAGTATCTATATCACTAATCAATCTAAGTCCGAAATTCAAAAAGATTAAATTGGCCAGGTAAGTAGGTGGGAGCCTCTCCATAGCTTTTTTAGACACCAACAGAGTTGGCCAAACCAGCATACGGGCCTAATTAAAAAACTACCTTTCACACTTTTTTTGATACCAATTGATCTTAAGAATTTGACTTTTGATTTAAAAGTGATTCCCGACATTACAACTTAATATAAATTTATGAGGGACTTTAAACTGATCTTGACACATCCTTACTATATAAGCGTATAAAATGTACACTACAAATTATGCAAATTTGCATGCTTCTACTATTCAAAATAGCAATCACATTATCATGCTAAAAAAAACATAAGGGTGCAATCAAAGTCATAATATATGACTAATAAATTTATATAATATAACATACTCTAAGCTAATTAGGCATGCATAACACCTTTATTAGCTATACATCGATTTAATCATTATGCAACCATGATAATAAAATTTTAAATTATCATAAATTTATAATTTAATAATTAAAATTTAGAATCATGGTTTACAAAAAATCAAAAATATTTTTTTGAGTTTGAAGAATCTATGCAATAATAATGCTACATTTTTGGCAGGATATGAACAAGAACAATTCTAAGCTACTATATTACACTTGTTTGATCGAATCAGACAAGGATTGCTCTAATACCATTATTGAATTTCGATCATATAGCAAAAAATAATTTTTAAAATTTTTTAAAATACTCAAATCAATAGCTTTATCAAATAAAACTATCGAGCCGAACCCAAAACCCTATAATCACCTTGTCGAACACGATCAAAGCAAATTCAAGCATATAAAGAGATAGAATATTATACTTTAACTAAAATAAAAAAATGACAGTTGGTGTTCTCCATAAGACCCCAAGGTAGAAGTCTTCAATGATGATCCATATGAAAGTTGGCCAAGGTCCTTCCCAACCGGTGCACAGCCACAGTCTTATCTTCTCAAGAACACTACTAGCTTCAAACTTACGTCACAATTGTATCAAAATCTAGTTGCTTTTGATCTTACCACAAAAATGATACCAAGAAAATACTCTTCAGATGTTATATAACCTAAGATTTAATTTTTAGCTCCAACACATAAAAAAACTAAATCCTAGGGCACTCTAGCAACACTTGCTGAAAATCTCACCATCCTTATAGCAATTTTTGCCACTCAAATTCTGCTCTCTTTTTTTTTAAATTTTTTTAGATTTTTTTATATAATTTTTACATCCCTTCTCTCTGGCTCATCCAAAAATCTCAGCTAAAAGCCATCTAGGGCATTCCCTATAAATAGGGGACTAGGGGTCATTACATGGGATGAAGGGGTGCCAACTTTTGATGCTCCAACTTTCCACATGCCAAATAAATTCATCAAGTAAATTTTTAATGATTTACATACTTGGAGTAGAAGGAATCTTTCTTTTCTATGTGCCATAAAAATTTCATTGATTTTTGGCATCAAAACATAGAATTTCTGATTTATCTTCTAAGGCAATGCATTTAATAAAGAGCCTTCTTTAAGAAGGACTCTTTATTTCTTATGCTGATTTGAGGTGGGTGGCAATTATATTTTTGTGTGGCTTTTAGTGAACATGGAGGAGTCTTTTTCCACTTAAAACTGGTCTAAGTTGGATAAGGATCCAATCCAAATTGACCCAATCCCATTAGATCAAAGCCAACTGGTCTAGGTTAGCTCAAATACTTTAAACCAAACCAATTTGGAAACTTGGGTTGATACAATATGCTAGCATATCAAATTAACTCATAGAATTTATATTAAACTCTAATTAAATCAGACTCATTGGGATCTAAATCTAGCTAGCAGTGGACCCGAACTTTCGACGTAACCCTAATCCGATGAGATTAGGTCATCCGAAGAGTCCAAGTCCCAATCAAATTGGACTCTTCCAAATTGATTTCAGAATCAATTTTTTTTAATTTTTATCAAGCCCACAAGTCAAGATTGACGTCTAGCAACATATCATGACTATCCAAAAAATTTAAAAATTTGATAAAAAATTATCAAAATATCCTTCAATGGTAAGTTTGTAATCTAATCCTTCTGTCAAACAATATCTCAGATGAGCTATGGGTATAGAAATATGTTAAACCCAATCACTTATCTTTATATATCTCAATCTGAAGGTGATGATTCAGTTGATGATACATTAGAAATCTTTTTCTAATTATCACTCTACTTTGGCCAAAGACTTTCAGAATCATCATTCTATGAGATCACATAGGATGTTTGCTCCCCTTATTAGGAGTGACTGATCCCTTATTGATCACTCACAATCTTCATGCATATTTCACCATATCCAGAACACCCTACATAAGAATCAGAGAATCAAATTAGGTAGTAAACCAAAATATGGATCCATGTACATAAGGTACCATGGTGACCTCAGGTCAAAGGATCACTTACACAACTCCCACTAAAGAATTATCAGTTGACATGTAAATAAGACTCCATCTGATTATTCTCTCATAGGTCAATTTAGTGAACTCATTCTTTAATGAGCACCCATATCCTTGTATTAGTGTCATCACACAAGTGGTTGTGAGATCAACCATCCTCATTTTTGAGCATACATAGGACATGCCAGTCTTATCGGTATCATTGATCCCCGACTCAATATACCAACGACTAAAAATATTTTAGATTAGGACTATCAAAGATTTAGGTCTCACTGGCGTGATCTTATCGCGATCCTAAAATCATTGCCCAGACCTATGGGGTTCATTATAATCTTAAAATTAATAAGATGCAGCATATAATGAATCAAAAATATCAATTTTATTAATAATATTAATATCAATTACATGAGTTTGAAAGATAAATTACAATAAACATCCTATCACATCCTATATGTGATTGGCTTGTAGGGCATAATTCTTTCAGATCGAAGGCGAGGGAAAGAGGGGGGCGGCAGTAGGATGAGCAAAAATGAAAAGTCAGAAACCAATGGGGGGCTTTTAGGGTTAGTTTTAGCGATGGCTAAATTTTTCTCACTATAGCCATCACTAATAACTATAATGCCATTGCTACTACCATCGGTAATACTTTTAGCAATGGCCTATGAGTCCATCATCAAAGTCTGTCGGTAAAAAGTTTTATTAGAGACAGCAAAGTTTCCATTGATAATATCATCGCTAATGCCTATTATTAGCAACAGTAAAAATGCTGTCGCTAATGTCCATTACTAATATCTTAATTTCTTGTAGTAAGATGGACGCCCTGATACAGCATAGCTATCTTGATAAGTTTATTCATGATCATGAAGCTTGGGTAGCGATTGACCAGCTAGCTTAGCTACAATCTATTGAAGGAACAAGTGACCAATTGATGGCTGGCATGATCCACATGATTTTTGGAGATGCAGACCTTAGGGAGGTGGAGACTTTGGAGCACACCCCGAAAAAGCAGTAGGATGATAATGTCATTTCTTTTTTTGTTGATGATGTGTGAGAAGTCCAAACTCCTCATGATGATATTGTTGTCTTTTCTATGATAATAGAAAGTTACGATGTAAAAAAAATTTTAGAAGATAATAAAAATTCTACTGATGTGTTATTATACAATGAATTCTTCTGGATGAAACTATCTACGTTTGGACTAAGGAGGGTCAACACCCCATTGATTGGATTCTTTAGCAACTCGATAAAAGTACAAGGAGAAATTGTCCTGGTAATCACTACAGGTCAAGAACCTCAACAAGCCACGGTGCAACTAACTTCCCTCATCATCTGGATACCTTCAACTTGCAATATAATATTAGGCTGACTTGGATTGAACGTGCTCTGAGTAGTTGTGTCTACTAACCACCTTCTTATCTATTTTTTGACAAGGAATGGAGTGGGCGAAATGCGAGGGGATCAACAGCTTGCCTGGCAATGCTTCATGGTGACTATCAAAGGGAAAAAGGCGAGGTGAACCTGCTAAGCAACTGACTTCAATCATTCTTAAAGATAAGGATCTTATGAAGACTGCTCGGGTTGGATTGTTACGAACCATAGAATTTTGAGATCGACTGTTAGATTTTCTATGTAGAAATATGGATATCTTCATCTGGTTAGCTTTAGACATGCTGAAAATTCCTCCAGGGCGATCATCCATAAATTAAATATCGATATGATGCACAAATCTGTTTGGCAGGAAAAGAGGGTTTTGCTCTAAAGAGACAATAGACAATCAATGAAGAGGTGAATAAGCTACTAGCTATATAGATTTTATTCAAAAAGTACAATATCCAGACTGGTTGGCCAGGATCATCATGGTCAAAAAGGCTAATAAAAAATGAAGAATCTCTATCGACTATATCGACTTAAACAAAGCCTATCCTAAGGATAGTTTCTCTTTGCCTAGAATTAATCAACTAGTGGATGTGATGTCAGGCCACAAATATCTGAGCTTCATGGATGCCTTTTCCAGATGCAACCAAATCTAGATGTCCCTCGAGAATGAGTAGAAAATAACCTTCATGATTGAGAAGGGTCTATATTGCTATGAGATCATACTGTTTGGGCTCAAGAATGCTAGAGCCACTTATCAACAACTTATCAAGAAAGTTTTCAAGGATTACATAGGTCGGAATATGAAAGTTTATGTCAACAATATGCTAGTGAAGAGCATTAAGGCCGATCAACACGTAAGCAACATGAAGGAGACATTTAATATGCTGAGGTAGCACTAGATGAAGTTGGACCTGAAGCAAGTGTGCCTTTGATGTTACTTTAGAAAAATTTTTTAGTTTTGTGGTCATAAGATGAGGAATCGAGGCCATTCTAAAGAAGATACAAGTGATTCTCAATATGAAACATCTGGCTTCAAAGAAAGAAGTTCAATGTCTGACCAAGTGCATTGCGGCCCTTAGCTGGTTTATTTCAAAATCAATAGAAAAATGTCTCCCTTTTTTCAAGATTCTTTGGCACATGAAAGATTTTGTCTAGTTGGATGAATGCTAAGAAGCTTTTGAAAGAGAGGTACCTGGGTGTACCTCTGCTACTATCAGAGCCTCACAAGGGAGAGATGCTATACATGTATCACACTGCCTCGATAGAGGTGATTAGCTCTATTTTGGTCTGAAAAGATGAAAAAGAAGTTCAAAAGCTAATCTACTATGTGTGCCATGTTTTGCACGACACCGAGATAAGATACTCTTGGATAGAAAAGATGGTCTACGCACTCGTTATCTTGGTACAATGACTAAGGCCTTATTTCTGAACGTACTCAGTTGTGGTCTTAACCAATCAACCACTAAGAGCCTTGGTATAGCGACCTGTTACCTCAGAAAAGATGGCAAAGTGGGTGATCAAACTCAGCAAGTTTAACATTTCTTATCACCCTGACTGTCGATGAAAGCTCAGATCTTGACTGACTTCATCATTGAGTACTCCATTCCCAAGGATAGAATAGCTACAGATGAATCTGATGAGCAAATTTCCAAGCCTATCTAGATTTTATTGTTAGATGTATGTCCTAGAAGTCAATCTTGATTTTATACTTGACGGCTAATTTTTATTTTTATTCATGTTGTATGTATCCATGAATTATCCAAGAGATTAATAAGATGATGATACATATTCTCAAAGAGTTAAAAATTTGAGGCATGTGTCATTAGTGGTTAGTTTCTAAATTTCTTTCAATCATAGGATCATCATGGGAACGATGATTGATCTAGATAGACTCATGCATGGATCACTTTCTTCGGATAGATAAATCTTGAGTTTATAGTATAGGGATATTGAAATGAGAGTACAGGTGGTTGTTAGAGAATAACTGACACTGAGCATGACCAACATGTGAAGTCACATGGATGTCTACTCACTCGTTAGTGACTTTTTCGATGCTGCGGTTGTGTGAATAGTCTTTTGACCTGTGGTGCTACAACTGCTCACAGTAAGACTACTGGAGTTTGATTACATAGAAACATTGCTCAATGAGTCATTATAGTAGATGTTGATGATAATTGATCCACTATGAAAGCAAAATGCATATCTAAATGAGATTTATCAATCTTAGCAAAAAAGAGTAGTCCTATGAGATTTGAGAGGTTGAGTTCTTAAGTCTATGTCCATAATAGTGTCATTGATGAAAAAAATTTTATGAGTATCACAATCGGACTCGAGCTAATTAAATTTATCATATGATCGATGTTGAGGTTTGATGATTTATTCATAATCTGCCATCTGGTTTGGACTCACGATAGAGAGATTGAATCATACGATAACTGTACCTAGAGATTTATCATTTTTATTCTGTTGGATTGTCACTACATACTGTTAAGTGTCACTAATAGATTGTGAGAGCTTACTAGGATTGTTTTAGATCAGCAATCCTTGTTGAGTGAGAGTAGAATCGTTTCAACCCATTGAAAAAAATTTTGATGATACTATGATAGAGATCATAGTATATCTGACTATCAGATAGAATAGAACATATAGGGTCATACATAATAGAGATTTCTGACTGATTAGACGGTTGAGTTATGATTATAAATTATAATAAAATTTAATTATTAATGTGATTGATGATTAATCCAATGCAAAAGTTATAATTGAAAGATTCACTAAGTATTAGTGAATTATAGAAGGATCAATTAGCAATTAGATTGCTGTCTGGCTCTATTTGATTGAGCTATGAGATTCAAATCAGATTAATTGAATTAGATTTAATTTAGATTAGTTTATATTTGATTAGATCAAGCCTAATTAGTTTATGAGATAATCCAATTACATAAGGAGAATAATTTCTACTTTGACAAGGACTTGATTGAATCAATTTTTTAATTAGATTAAGATTTAATTTAGATTTAATTGAGTTTCTAATTAGACTAAAAATTAACTTGATTTGATTGATAACTAATACTAAATTGGTTAGGATTAAATCAGATTTAAATTAGATTTAAATCAGCAAGCAAATGAATTCTAGTTGGACTAGGATTTCTCCTTGGCGCCACCTCTCTTTTTGTGCCACCTAAGCCCAACACCAAATCTGATTTGGTGTGTGGTTGGACCTGCCCAAGTATCTCCATGCCACCTCTCTTATGTCTATTTTTGGTTGAGATCAAATCTAATTTGATCAGGTTTTGATTAGATAAAAATAGGACTCCTAGTTTGATTGGTTTTCATCTTAACAAACCTAACCAAATGCTAACTCCTTGAAACCCTTGGACACCATCTATAAGTAAGGGGGCTTATGGATGTGGGAGAGTATCTGAAAAACCACTTGGGGCATGAGCAATTGGGCATGGATCAACTTGGGGCATGAGCTTTGGAGAGAGAGAAAAAGAGAGAAAATTTTTTTTCTCTTCTAGTTTTCTTCTTCCTCCTACACCTTGTCTTCTTTCTTCTTGAAAAAATCTTAGAGATTGAAGGAGATCTTGTTCAACCATCAAGAAAGTATTCTCTACAATAAAGCTAGCACCTTGAGGAGAATATGGAGATCCGATCAGATTAGGCCTTGTGTGGATTCCCATAGAGGCTGGGCACGTGCGCGGCTACATTAGAACCTGAAGGCATCCACAGATCTCGATTCGAGAAGAAGTTCTGCGATTCAGGTATATGATCAATCATAAATAAATTTTTAATCTCTAAAATTAGATACTTTATATCTTATTTATCATCATATGAACTAGATCAATAGGTATAAGATTTTGATCTATGTATGCATGAGATTAAAATTATTTTAATCTAGACTTTTGCTACTTAAATTAAAAATTATTTTGAAATTTACATGCAAAATACCTAAAATTCAATGGTGGTATCAAAGCCACAGATTCATATGCATGAGAATAAGATGAGATCTGATTTTTAAATTAGATCTAAAGTTAATCTGATATAGATCTGGCATCAAAATGATATAAGGTTGTCCTGACATAAGGTTTACCCCTTGTTGGGTATAAAATACCTCCCCGGCCGAAGTTTGTAAAAGACTGACCCTTCCAGGGCTCTTCCAACTTCTGACCTTATGTGTTGCATCTCTCCGAACCCCCTCAACCATTCGAACTTCTTCGATAATGAACTTCTGCATTTATCTACCGAGCCGCCCCAAAAGCTCTCTGGGCCTCACTGCCCGCCGACCTTCTATAGTAATCAACTACTCTCCGAATCCCTTTTGGACTTCTTCTGACCGCAGGCGACCCTATTCCGAACTTCTTTCGAACTTCATCAGCATCCGAGCTTCTCCGACAATAAGATTTTTACAGTAACCAGACTCCATCCATGTTTTTACGATGGTCGACTGCCTTCCAAATCCCAGCCGAGCTCCTGCGAGAGCCGAACTTCTACTACGAGCGGTCTACTCCGAATTCCTATAGCGGGCTGTCTACCCCAGATATCTACTGTAAGAAAATTCCATTCGAACCTCTACTGTAAACAAATTTCTTTCAAACTTTTATTACAGGTAGACTTCAGCCGAGCTTCTTCGTAGCCGGATCCCAGACGAGCTTCTACCATGGGGCAGGATCCACCGGTCAGGTCATTACTCCAAGCTCCCACGACAATCGATCTTCGATCGAGCTCCTACAATAAGTGGCCTCCTTTCGGCCTCCCGCAAGAATCGAACTCCATCCGAACTTCCATAGCGGATGGATTTCGGACGAGCTTCTGTAAGAACCAGACTCCATCCGAACTTCCACAGTGGATGGATTCCGAACGAGCTTCTGCAGGAACCGGACTCTGTCCGAACTTCCACAGTGGATGGATTTCGGACGAGCTCTAGCTGCTGGATTTCTACAACGATCGATCGCCTTCGGATCCCTCAGACTCCTCCAGCAGACGAACCTCCCCAACGCCATCCGAAGTCCACCACCGGCCGACCTTTCGCCAGATTCTTCATGAAATCGGACTCCTCCGACGGATAATCTTCAGATGAGCTTTTGCATCGGGCAAATCTCAGATGGACTTCCCTAGCAATTGGACTCCTATCGGACTTCGCCAACAGAAAGTCTTCATCTGAGTCTCTACAACAGATGGTTCTCACCTGTAGCCTCAGCACCCAAGGCCTTCAACAAAAGTAGACTTATCAGCGACATCGAAAATGTCCGAGCTTCTCCTAGATCAATGAGAGAGAGCCATTTCGCTCCATCAGACATCCCAGTCGAGCTTCAACTGACAGATCCAAACTCTTTGGCAAGCCACGACGAGGGCCGCTACCCTGCTCCACTCTCTGCAATGGATTCCACATGGCTCCACCACTCTCTGGCAAGCCACGACGAGGGCCGCTACCCTGCTCTACTCTCTGCAACAGATTCCACGTGGCTCCACCACTCTCTGACAAGCCACGACAAGGATCGCTACCCTGCTCCACTCCCTGGCAAGTCACGACAACGAACACCACTCTCCATAACAAACTCCACGTGGCCCTGAACGGCCCCCAATGCCACTACTTTTTGTAACAAACTCCGGGCGGCTCTGAACAGCCCACTACTAGACGGTTACAGATGTCACTGTCAATCAATTACGCTCTCCATCTATAAATAAGGACCCTTAGATACGTTCTTCTCTAAACTCAAAACTCTATCTCAAAACTCTGCTAAAATTTTCACTCGAGTACTCCATTTCTGTTGAAGCAGAGTATTGACTTGAGCATCGGAGGATCTTGCTGGAGTACCCCCAACTCTGATTTAGAATTCTTTTGCAGGTTCCGACGGCGGCCGCAGTCATCTCGACTCCAGCAACTCTGGCTTCGATGAAATTTTGCACCAACAGAATTGGTGCTAGAGAAAGGGCGCGTGTCTTCACAGTACCCTTATTCTTAAAGGAGTGCTCAACGGGACTGTCTCCGATCATCTTCTCCGGCATCCTCTTCTCCTTCCCCTACTAGATCTCCACCTGATGCCTCCCCGAAAGGCATCCACCAGGCAATCCACGACCTCCGCAGCCAGATCTTAACGATCTTCGCAAGACTCGACCTCATCTCCAGCTTCCCAGGCTCCTCCTCCTCCAGTAATGGTGGTCGACAGATTCATCCGATGCCAGCCTGAAGGTAGAAAAAATCGACCGAGGGCCCTACCACAACTGGAGCTGCCAAGGAGGGAAGAATAGCCTGGAGATCGGCCTCCAATCAGGATCATTAACACCATCTCTGGAGGGCCCTAGAGGGGAGCGGCCAGTGGATCGGTCGGGTCGCCCAAGCGGTAAAGAACTGAAGGATCTATAATCTTTACTGAAGAAGATGCCAAAGGGATCCAATTCCCCCATAATGATGCAGTTGTAGTTTTTTTAAATATTGCTGATTATGATGTACGCCGCATTCTTGTTGACAGTGGAAGCTCGGCCGATATTTTGTTTTACGATGCATTCTCAAAAATGTCCATCCCTGATGGTCGGTTAGGGCCGATTAGCTCCCCGTTGGTAGGGTTTACTGGCAATGCTGTGCCAGTGGAGGGAGTAATAACTTTGACTGTAGTTGCAGGTCAGTATCCAAAACAATCTAAAGCACTGGTGGATTTCTTGATGGTGAGGGCACCATCTGCTTACAACGCAATTCTCGGCCGACCCGACCTCAATGCCCACCGAGCTGTAGTATCGACCTACCATATGAAATTAAAATTTTCTACCAGCCAGGGGGTCGGAGAAGTTAGAGGAGATCAAGCCCAGGCAAGGCATTGCTATAATATAGCCCTGCAAAGAAGTGGTCAGCCTGACCCCTGTCGGTTGATGGATTGGACACCCGCGACGACCTGACTGAAGAACGGGGTGGACCAATGGAGGATCTTGTCTCAATTCCTTTGAATGATGGGAACGAAGAGCACATGGTGAAGATCAGCTCCAGCTTGGGGAAAGGGGTGCTGACACAACTTATCAATTTTCTACAAAAGAATGCGGATGTTTTTGCTTGGGTTCCGACGGACATGCCAGGGATCGATGCTGAAGTTATGGAACACCGTCTGGCTGTTGATCCCAAACACCGACCAATGAAGGAAAAAGTTTGAAGTCATGCATCGAAAAGACAAATGGCGATAGCCGAGGAAGTTGATAAACTCCTGAAAGTCGGGTTATCAGAGAGGTCAACTATCCGAGCTGGGTTTCCAATGTGGTCCTGGTTAAGAAGATGAACGGTAAATGAAAGATGTGCATAGACTTCAAAAAGCTGAATAAAGCCTGCCCGAAGGACAGTTACCCCCTGTCCAGAATCGACCAATTGGTGGATGCAACATCAGGCCACGAGCTTCTCACTTTCATAGATGCGTTCTCCGACTATAATCAGATCAAGATGGCACCAGAGAATGAAGAAAAAACTACTTTTATTACTAACCATGGCCTTTATTGTTACAGGGTCATACCTTTTGGCCTCAAAAATGCAGGGGCGACATATCAACGGCTGGTGAACAAGATCTTCAAAGAGCAGATCGGTCGCAACATGGAGGTCTACATGGATGACATGCTCGTAAAAAGCAAATCCTCGATGAACCACGTCGCCGACCTTGAGGAGAACTTCAGCGCCCTTCGAAAATACAAGATGAAGCTGAACCCAGTGAAATACGCTTTTGGAGTAACCTCAAAAAAATTCCTGGGCTTTATGATGTCAGGGCGTGGGATTGAGGCAAATCCAAAAAAGATTCACGCCATCCAGGAGATGACTGTCCCGAGGTCAATAAAGGAAGTTCAGCGCCTTACCAGGAGAGTAGCGGCTCTAAATCACTTCATCTCAAGATCGGCCGAGTGGTGCCTACCTTTTTTTCAGACCCTCAAGCAGCTGAAGAACTTCTGTTGGACCACTGGATGTCAGCAAGTGTTCGAAGAGCTGAAGAACTACCTCGGCTCATCTCCGCTATTGGCAAAGCCCGAGCCTGGAGAGGAGTTGTTCCTATACCTGGCTGTCTCCCCTATGGTCCTCGCTGCAGTTCTGATTAAGGAAGAAGAAAAAATTCAACGGTCGATCTACTACATAAGTCGAGTATTGAGAGACGCTGAAACCAGGTATACTAAGTTAGAGAAACTAACTTACGCCTTGTTGATTGTAGCTCGATGGCTCCGACCTTACTTTCAAGGATACACCATAACACTGCTCACTGACCAGCCGATCAAGATGATTCTGCATCGAGCGGATGCCTCTGGGAGAATTACGAAATGGGCGGTCGAGCTCATGGAGTTCGATATCGACTATCAACCTCGATCAATGATCAAAGCCCAGATATTAGCGGACTTCATGGTGGAATGCACTATCCTGGAAGAGGCCGAACTTGGACGAGATGGAGCCGATGACCCAGGGCTCCGACCGAACTCTCCTGAAGAAAGAGCTGATCTCCCTGATGGTTTTTGGGCCCTCTACGTGGATGGTTCCTCCAACATGTCAAGCACGGGCGTGGGCCTGATCTTGGTCAATCCAGACGGAATTATCGCAGAGTATGCACTGCGCTTCGAGTTTCCTGCGACAAATAATGGAGCAGAATATGATGCTCTGATTGCAGGACTAAAGGTCGCCAAAGAATTGGAAGTAGATCAGCTTCAAGCCTACAGTGACTCTCAATTAGTAGTAGGACAGATCAACAAAAATTATGAAGCTCGGGAGGACAGTATGGCCAAGTATCTCGAAAAGGTAAAGGAGATCATCCCTACCTTCGACAGCTTTGACATCAAGCAGATCCCAAGAGCAGAAAATACCAGGGCCGACCTTCTCTCCAAGCTGGCTACCCTGGCTCCGGCTGAACTGCCTAAGGAAGTCTTCTTCAAAGTTCTGAGGTGCCCAAGCATGGAAGAATCACAATCTGTGATGGAGATCAGCCATGAACCCAGTTGGATCGACCCACTGGTTGCATACCTTAAGGACGGGGTCCTTCCTCCTGATGCAAAAAAAGCCCGAAAGCTTAAGAATCAGGCCTCCCAATATATCCTTTACGAAGGCAAGCTACACAAGAGGTCATACTCCATGCCCCTCTTGAAATATCTCCGACCTTCTGAAGCCGACTTCGCCTTGAGAGAGATACATGAGGGAGTCTGTGGAAGTCACCTGGGGGCCAGATCTTTATCCCGCAAGCTGCTCCGACAAGACTATTACTGGCCTACCATGTACCATGACTCCATCGAATATGTCAGAAGATGCGACTGATGTTAGAGATATGCAAGTGTACAAAGGCAACCTGCCTCCGAACTGACACCATTGAGTGCCCCATGGCCGTTTGCGCAATGGGGATGGATATCCTAGGACCTTTTCTCATGGCATTCGGGCAGCGAAAGTTCCTCCTGGTGGCAATAGACTATTTCACCAAGTGGGTCGAAGCTGAACCTTTGGCAAAAATCACAGAAGCTAAAGTGCAGGACTTCATCTGAAAGTCAATTGTTTGAAGGTTTGGCTTACCCAGAACCCTCATTACTGATAATGAGCGGCAATTTGCTGGGGCAAAATTTGCTGAATTTTATGAGGACCTGAATATCTCCCATAACTTCACTTCGGTAGCCCATCCATAGGCAAACGATGAGGCCGAAGTGACTAACAGGACTCTGTTGCAAGGTATCAAGGTGAGACTTGAAAAGGCAAAGGGAACTTGGGCAGACAAGCTTTATCATGTGTTGTGGGCATACCGAACTACTCAGAGATTGCCCACAGGGGAGACCCCCTTTGCCCTAGCCTTCGAGACAGAAGCCGTGATCCTGATTGAACTCAAGCTTTCGTCGGTGCGAGTTGTGGCATTCGACGAGCAGTGCAACCCGTAGGATCTCAAGGCCAACCTCGACTTGTTAGAAGAAAAGTGGGAAATAGCTCAAGTTCAAATGGTGGCCTACAAGCAGAAAGTAGCCCGCTACTACAATTCTCGGATCAAAAGCAAAGTCTTCAGAGCGGGAGACCTGGTACTATGGTGAGCCGCTGTCTCACAACCTCAGAATCAAGGAAAACTTGCCCCAAACTGGGAAGGCCCGTATGAAGTCAAGGAGATGGTCCGGCCCGGAACATACTATCTAAAAGAGCTCGGAGGAGCAGAGCTTCCGCGACCATGGAATTCAAAAAATCTGCGAATGTATTACCAATAGCTTTGCCTTAAATAAAAGTTTCATACTTGCATATATTTTTTTTAGCATAAGTTTACAACGACAGGAAGTAACTCCTTCATACAATTGAGATTAAGCTTGTTAGGAACAGGAGGAGAACCTCGTCCTAACATGAACAAAGTCGAAGGCCTGATTTTTTAAAGACCGGATGGGGGGAGAGGCCCTCGCAACGGCCCGTATGCACCCCCACAGTCTTGTTAGGAACAGGAGGAGAACCTCATCAACATGAGCAAAGTCGAAGGCCTAATTTTTAAAGACCGAATGGGGAGAGAGGCCCTTACAACGGCCCTTATGTGCTCCCACAGCCTTGTTAGGAGCAGGAGGAGAACCTCATCCTAACATGAGCAAAGACAAAGGCCCGGTTTCTTAAAGATCGGATGGAGGGAGAGGCCCTTGCAACGGCCCTTATGTGCCCCCACAGCTTTGTTAGGAACAGGAGGAGAACATCGTCCTAACATGAGCAAAATCGAAGGCCGATTACTTAAAGACCGGATGGGGGGAGAGGCCTTCGCAACGGCCCTTATGTGCCCCCATAGCCTTGTTAGGAACAGGAGGAGAATCTCATCCTAACATGAGCAAAGTCGAAGGCCCGGTTACTTAAAGATTGGATGGGGAGAGAGACCCTCGCAATGGCCCTTGCATGCCCCCACAGTTCTGCTAGGAACAGAAGAAGAACCTCATCCTACATGAGCTAAAACTGACTGTCGAAACAAGAGGAGAACCTCGTCCTGACGCCAACAAAGGCTCGGTCGATCAAGATCGGACAAGGAGGAAAGCTTCCTTAACGGCCCCTCTACACTCTCATGACCCCATCAAGAGTAGAGGAAAGATCCTCACTCGAACACAGAAGAAAAGAGGGAGATGAAAAGGGAAAGCGACGAACTACACCGCGATAAATGAAAAACGAACTACATCAAAGACATAAGGGACCTCATCTCAACGAGGAAGGATACTCCTACCGAAAACCCTAAGTCGCTAAGAGGGAACCCACACAGGCCGAGAAGAAATCAACTTTCTTAAAGTAACGAGAAGTTTGGGCCCCCAAGCTCGAGCACCGGGAGGAAGCATCAAACTCAAATGACCTCGAAAGAACCTACGGTCATAAACAAAAAGGGTAAATCAACGCAGTGACGATTGGGAACCTTCAAACAATGCCGACATTGAACAAGATGGAAGACAAAAGAAGTTCGATAAATGATGACTCGAAGCAAGAACAGACGAGAAATTACAAATTACGCCAATGCCAAACGAGATGGAAGACAAAGGAAGTTCGGTAAACAACCATTTAATACCAGAATGGACAAGGTAATAGATAATTTCATTTTTATTTCATTAGAGAAGTACACATTACAAAGTCCTGAAGGCCAAAAACAAAAAGAGAAACGATCAGAGAAGAAAAAGAATACATAAAAAAAAAGAGGAGAAAAGTTCTAAGGAAGCTCGGCTTCATCAAACTTCGAACTCTCGATTCCGGCCATCGTCAAAGATTACTTTAAGTACCTGACTTCTTCTTCTAGCCTCCTTTTCGATCAGCAATTACTCCAGCATTATCTTCAAAGTACATGTAGACGCCATCTTTTTCGCGCCATGGTTCCCACTGCCTCACAATGACGGTGGGCTTGACCTTCTTTCTGAGATCAGGTTTCCCCGCACAATGACGCACACCGAGAAGCACTCACGGTCGAAGATGTGCCTAAGCGCGGGCTCTGGATGATCAAGGTGAAATACGATCGGATCTGTCTCTTCTACCCTCGCCTTCTTCGCCGACCCGAAAGTTGCAGCGTCTTCCCGCTCGTGGGCTTTGAGACTCTGGGCTAACATCAGAGCCACGTCCGTGCCCATATCTGCAATGAAGGATGATCGGCACAGTCTATGAATGGGGCCGTGGAAGTGGAGAAAGTTCTGGGGCTAACCTAGACTGGTATGAGAGATGCAGGGATGCAGAGATGAGGATGACTCGAAGGATGCCTAAGGCCAAGAGGGAAGGACCGAAGAAACTCTCGTGCAAAGTGAAATCTCCGAAGGGGGGAGACGGGTTTAAATAGGCGACGGGGTCTGGAGCAATAATGACTGCAGGACTCCTCTAGCCAGTCCATGACCGCCGCGTGGCCACTCGCTGTGGCAAGTGGCTGAAGGTGGCCAACAATTAGTAAAATCATTATTTCATCATACTTGGGGCAGCACTCCAATGGGAATTCCAAAAAAAAGAAATCTTTTTCAAAAAGGCTCTAGTACCAGCATGCCGAACGTCAAAATATCTGGCAACCACCGAGTGCGAAAATCAAGGGCAGCAACTTCGATCGTGAAAATTTCTTTGTACTTCATTCAGAACCCCCAGTCGAAGTTTGTAAAAGATCGACCCTTCTAGGGCTCTTCCGACTTCCGACCTTGTGTGTGGCGTCTCTCTGAACCCCCTCGACCTTTCGGACTTCTTCGATAATGAACTTCAGCATTCATCTATCGGGCCACCCCAAAAGCTCTCTTGGCCTCACTGCCAGCCGACCTTCTACAGTAATCAACTACTCTCCGAATTTCTTTCGGACTTCTTCCGGCCGTGGATGACCCTATTCCGAACTTCTTTCAAACTTCGTCAGCATCCAAGCTTCTCTGACAATAAGATTTCTACAGTAACCAGACTCCATCCAAGTTTCTACGATGGTCGACCACCTTCCGGATCCCAATCGAGCTCCCGCGAGAGCCAAACTTCTACTATGAGCGGTCTACTCCGAATTCCTATAGCGGGTTGTCTACCCCAGATATCTACTATAAGCAAATTTCATTCGAGCCTCTATTGTAAATAAATTTCTTCCGAACTTCTATTACAGGTAGACTTCAGCCGAGCTTCTTCGTAACCGAATCCCAGATGAGCTTCTACCATGGGGTAGGATCCACTGGCCAGGTCGTTACTTCGAGCTCCCACGACAATCGATCTTCGACCGAGCTCCTACAATAAGCGACCTCCTTTTGGCCTCCCACAAGAATTGGACTCCGTCTGAACTTCCACAGCAGATGGATTTCGAACGAGCTTCTACAAGAATCGGACTCCATCCGAACTTCCATAGCGGATGGATTCCGGATGAGCTCTGTAGGAACTGGACTCCGTCCAAACTTCCACAATGGATGGATTTCGAATGAGCTTTTGCAACAGACGGGCTCAAGCAGCTAGATTTCTACAATGACCGATCGCCTCCGGATCCCTCAGACTCCTCCAGCAGACGAACCTCCCCAACGCTATCCGAAGTCCACCACCGGCTGACCTTCCGTCAGATTCCTCATGAAATCAGACTCCTCCGATGGATAATCTTCTGACGAGCTTCTGCATCAGGCAAATCCCAGATGGACTTCCCTAGCAATTGGACTCCTACCGGACTTTGCCAATAGAAAGTCTTCATCCGAATCTCTACAGCAGATGGTTCTCACCTGTAGCCTCAGCGCCCAAGGCCTTCGACAACAATAGACTCATCAGCGACCTCAAAAATGTTTGAGCTTCTCCTTGATCAATGAGACAGAGAGCCATTCCACTCCATCAGACATCCCAGCCGAGCTTCAACTGACAGATCTGAACTCTGGCAAGCCACGATGAGGGCCACTTCCCTGCTCCACTCTCTGCAACAGATTTCATGTGGCTCCACCACTCTCTGGCAAGCCACGACGAGGGCCGCTACCCTGCTCCACTCTCTGCAATGGATTCCATGCGGCTCCACCACTCTCTGGCAAGCCACGACGAGGGCCGCTACCCTGCTTCACTCTCTGTAATGGATTCCATGCGGCTCCACCACTCTCTGACAAGCCACGACGAGGGTCACTACCCTGCTCCACTCCCTGGCAAGTCACGACAACGGACACCACTCTCCGTAACAAACTCCACGTGGCCTTGAACGGCCCCCGACGCCACTACTTTTCGTAACAAACTCTGGGCGGCTCTGAACAGTCCACTTCCAGAGGTTACAGATGTCGCTGTCAATCAGTTACACTCTCCGTCTATAAATAAGGACCCTCAGATACGTTCTTCTCTAAGCTCAAAACTCTATCTTAAAACTCTACTAAAATTTTTACTCGAGCACTCCATTTCTGTTGAAGCAGAGTACTGACTTGAGCGTCGGAGGGTCTTGCCGGAGCACCCCCAACTTCAGTTTAGACTTCTCTTGCAGGTTCCGATGGCGGCCGCGGTCATCTCGACTCCAGCAACTCCGGCTTCGACGGAATTCTGCACCAACACCTCTTATGTTGAAAAGATTATCCTATATCGATGTTGGATATTTTGAAAAGTATTTTTAAAATTTTAGATCTAATTTTTATTCATGTATGAGATGTATGAATATTTTTAGATTTGATATATCATGATTTGTTCGATATTAATATGAAACAAAATTATCCTGATATAAGGTTTATCCCTTATATTAAAAAGTTTATCCTATATCAATATTGAATAATTTTAGATCTAATTTTAAATTATTTATGAGATATGTGATTATTAATTTAGATCTAAAAAATTAATTTTAGATCTAATTATTTATCAAATATGAGATATATGAGTAGTGGCTTAGATCTGATATTATTTCATAAATTTAAAATCAAAAACTAGTTTCAAAATTATAACATATTTAGATCTAAATTTTAGAATTTAGATCTAAAATCTATAGAAAAAAATTTTAGATATGAAAGTTTTTGGTATCATTCAGACCTAAGATTATTCTGACAAAACTTGTTATATTGTGTGATTGTCCTAGAATGATATTAAAAATTTTTGATTAAAATAAAATTTTAGATCTAATTTTTCTTTATATATATGATATATGTATTATTATTTAGATCTAAAAGAGTTTCAAGATCTATTTTTTACTCGTATGTATGATATATGAATGCATGCTTAAGTTTGAAATTAGTTTTTATGATCTAAATATTATTCATATATATGATATGTGATTGCATGTTTAGATCTGAAATTAATTTCTATAACTTGAATTTAATTCATATACGTGATATATGATTATATGCATGATCTGAAAATTATTTTGAGATCTAAAACTTATTTTTCATCCAAAAAATTTAGATCTAAAAATTTAGATTTAAGATCTGAAATTTGTTTATGTGCATGATGGATTGGTCATGGAAAAATCAGATAAGATCATGTAATTGGATTACACCTAGGATTTTTTAGTTTTATCATAATGGGTCTAAATCGATTTAATGATTGATCAAATCAAGTCAAGTGTTGATTAGAATTAGGTCACTAGAGCTTAAGATCGTACAGTCATTGTTGATCAGATCGATTGACAGCCATATATAGAATCGATTAAGGATCTAATTCGGCTTCATGGCTCGAGCCTGATTTGCCTAAGCTAACCTATTTAAAATCAATTGATCAATTGGTATCTAAGATAAATAATTGAGAGGTGGTTGCTTAATTAGGACCCTTGATCCACTAAGGAGGAGCCTCCCATCGATCTTCACTTGTCTAATTTAGAAGATTGAGTTTTGAATATGGTTGCTTGATGGTTTGGTTTAGCCTATGCCAATTAGATAAGTCATCTGATGACTGATTAGAAGAGATCTGAATCAAATCTGCTCATAAATATTAAGTTTAGTAGTTTTCTATCATTGTAGATGTGCAGACGTACTATCGAGATTAATTATTCTCGACGGATCATGATGGTTCAGTTGTATCGAAAATATGCAGCCACTCTATTAGCAAAGAGTTGCTCGAGGGTAAAGATGGGGTTGGACCCAATAATTATTAGGTGAGAGATCCAATGATGGTTTTATACCTGTTTGTGAATGGAGGGTCTAATTTAACTAAAGAGTATGGTCAATAACTGTTAGGTGAGTCCACATAACTTAGAAACTAAATCACTGTAACATGCTTAGAGAAGCATCTGGATAAGGAGTTATCTACACATCGATGTACATATTACCAATAACTATTAGATGAGGTGCACGACATCGGTGGGACCGTAGCATCCACTGAAAATCTAGTATCACGTTAGGATTTTTGTTTCTCCACCTGGAGAGTGTGAGAGATCCAAAAAAATAGTGGAACCTATTTACGTTTAAAAGTTTCTAGAGCAAATATAAAATCAAGTACATATATCTAACAAGAATCTTTACTCTCTGTGGTTTATTCTATCAACTTCTAACCCTCTAGTTCGAATCTTAGATATCAACTATTTAATTGAAACCAATTACATAGACTAGCTCAGAAACTTAAGAATCATTCTTAGTTTTGAAAAATTAAACTATGTTCTTGACTAGGATATCCTTGTATTACCAGCTCATCTAATCCACAGTCAACGAGCTATACTTGATAAGTGGATGGACAATGATAATAAAGATAAGTATTTTACGTTGGCATCTATGTCAGATGAACTCCAATGTATGCATGAGGATATGTATACTGCCAAGGATATACTGATTCATTTGTAAAAGTTATGGGATGATCAGAGTGTAGGAACCAGATATAGGGTTTCAGGGTTAGATCTTGAAAAAGAGGGTTAGATCTTGAAACTTTTTCAAGATCATACAGCGGAAGACCAAAATAAATCAAAATTTATTTTCTAAGATTAGAAAATCCCTAGATCTAATATCCTATTAAATGATTATTACATGGCATTAAATCAGAAATTAAAATATATAAATATAGCATGAACTACATGTTGATCATATCAACATGTTTCTATACTACATCTAATGTATGTATTAAACAATAGATCAGATCTATTACCTTGCAAGTTAGATGTTCTAACCTTGTTGATCTGGGCTTGAGGATGATGTTGCAAGCCGCACACGTGTCCGGCCTCTAGGAGTCATCCACACGAGCCCACGAATCTCGATCAAAAGTCCTGCTTCAGGAAATCAGCACAGTATGCTAGTACTGCGCTGATCCTTCTTTGATGGTTGATCAGGTGCCTCCTTCTTCTTGATTTGGACTCTTCCAAAGATGAAAAGTAAAAGGAAGAGTTTCAGATCTGAGACACTCTCAGAAAACTCAAGATGGAGGGAGGAAAGATATGAAAACAAAAAACCAAGAAGAAGACCCTCTTCTTCTTCACGTTTTTCTCTCTAGACACCCAAATTTGTGTCTTTTATATCTCTACGACCCAAAGGTATTTCTCTCTGATTTTTGGATGAAACAAAGGTCTCTCAAATCTCTAATTTTTCCTAAAATTTTACAAAGAAACTCGTCTTATATAGAGAGATATGATAGAGTCCTTGTCTAGGTCAAACACCTAGTCAAGGCTTATCCAAACATGGCAAGTTAAGGGACGCCCAACTCTTGAGCACCTCCTTCATATTTTCATGCATGGATTATCAGAAAAGGGTGCACAATATATACCCTAAAACCCACAAAAATTTCAAAAAAAATTTGGATAAATTCGATGCAAAATTGAAAGAGTTTTGGATTTCTAAAACTCTATCTCATAGAATTCGAAATCCAAACTTATTCCTTTTAGATTTGATCCAAACCACCTTCCATGTAAGAAAGAAGAGAGGAGACCTTTTGTGAACGTGGAAGAAATTTGGGAGAGGGCTTTTGTCACACAAAATAAGTGGAGATTGGCATTGAATAAGAGAGAGGGCGTGGAGAAGGATTATGTGGCGCAAGGTGGAATCCTAGTCTTACTAGGATTCTATCTTATGACATGTTTTAATTTGGTTTTCCAAATCAAATCAAATCAAAATTAGATCAACCCAATTAAAATAGGTCTTAACCCAATTAATAACCTAATTTAATCAGATTAAATTAGATTTAAATATGATTTAATTTTTAATCAAATTAGAAATTAGATTGACCCAAGTCCTAGTTGAACTAGGACTAGTTTTTCCTTGCACTTGGCTTATCCAATAAACCAATTGGACTTGATCCAATCAAGCCCAAAATAAATCTAATTAAATCATATTTAATTAGACTTAATCTCAGCCCATTGGCCTAATCAAATTAAGCCAATAAGCAATCGAATTGCTAATCGATCCTCCTGCAACACTTGCACTGGGTTAAATGTCAATCGTATTGATCATTTAACCCTAGAACGATTCTTAATCGTTGATCAACCATCTGATCGGATCATGAACTCTAATGTGTGTGACCTCATAGGTCGGAACCTAAGCCGGTAGCATAGAAAAAATTTTTATACCAATCGAAGTGACCATCTAGCAATGGTACCCGACGACCGAATAGGTCGAATGTGTAGAACAACATCCTTAGAACCCATGCGGATATAGTTTTCATATAATTCATCCCCTTGACCAAAATGATCATAGGACACTCCAGAGTTTAACTATCAACTTTGATCAGGTTGTCCACATCGTATTTCAAAATATCAAATCCATCTGATGGATTACCCTGGCCAAGGTTTTGCTAAATTGAAATACAGCGACTCATTCTTCTCCAACTCTTGGTGTGGTCAATCCCATCTCGATCACACTCTGACTTTGCAAGTACTTGACTATGCCCAGAAGCCTTCAATCCCTGAATTAGAAATTCAGTTAGTCCAGTACCAAAGCACAGTGAGTTGCTTGCAAGTCACTGAGGCGATCTCAGGTCTAAGGGACACTTATACCTATATCCCATCAGAGATATTCTCGACAGTAGAATACTCTGGAGTTGGTCACGTTCAATGATGATGTACCCTTACATCTCACCTGTATGCCATACCAGTGTCTCCACACTTCTTGGTTAAGAGGACAACCAACCCATATGGCCTACAGCGACCTATGCTCGATAGAAGCTGTCGTCCTTATTAACAGCCTATCATTTGGTCGTGAAAAGTTTTAAGGACTAATCGATAAATCCTCTCTTTATCGAACTTAAATAGTCCTAAGGACTTCATCATAACAACGGAGTTCATTAGAAGATGAAAGCTTATGATGAAAATGCTAAATATATTTTATTTATTAACAAATCAATTACAATACTTGATTGCTCAACCGTCAACAGCTTGACGATTGGCTTTTTGGGACACATTTCTCAACAACTCCCACTTGTCCTAAAGCCACTCGGCACAGTATCTAATATCCATCTTCGACTTGTGGTTGTCGAACTCCTTTATTGCCAGGGCTTTAGTGAAGGGGTCGGCTAGGTTCTCCTTTTCGTTGATCTTCTGAAGGTCGACGTCACCTCGATCCACGATCTCCCGGACCAGGTGGAAGCGGTGCAAGATGTGCTTCGTCCGCTGATGTGCTTTGGGTTCCTTCGCCTGAGCTATGGCACCAGTGCTGTCGCAATAGAGCAGGATCGGACCATCGAGGGAGGGTGCTACTCCGAGCTCGTTGATGAATTTCCTCAGCCACACAGCTTCCTTCGCGGCATCTGATGCTGCGATATACTCCGCTTCACAAACAGAGTCTGCCACAGTATGCTGCTTGGAACTCTTCCAGTAGATGGCTCCACCATTCAGAGTAAAGATATAACCCGACATGCTCCTGCTGTCATCATGGTCAGATTGGAAGCTGGAGTCTGTGAACCCCACAAGTTTCAGATCTGACTCGCCATAAATCAACCATTGGTCCTTAGTATTTCTCAAATACTTAAGGATGGCTTTAACCACTTTCCAGTGATTTTCTCCAGGATCAGATTGGTATCTACTCACTACTCCTAGTGAGTATGCCACATCTGGTCTTGTACATGTCATGGCGTACATGATAGATCCCACGACTGAAGTATATGGTACTCTACTCATACGCTCTCTCTCTACAAGAGTTGTCGGACAATCCTTCTTAGAGAGAGAAATTCCATGGCCTATCAGTAGATAGTCCTTCTTGGAATTCTCCATGCTGAACCTCTTCAGCACAGTATCTATGTACATGGACTGGGATAACCCAAGCATCCTTTTAGATCTATCCCTATAGATCTTCATCCCTAGGATGTAGGATGCTTCACCCAAGTCCTTCATGGAGAACTATGATGACAACCAAACTTTTATTCCCTGTAGTGCGGGGATGTCATTCCCGATTAAGAGAATGTCATCCACGTACAAGACAAGGAATACCATAACTGGGCCATTTGCCCATTTATAAATGCAGGGCTCTTCTCCATTCTTAATGAAGCCATACGTTTTGATCACCTTATCAAAACGCATGTTCCAACTCCGAGAAGCTTGCTTCAGTCCATAAATGGATCTCTGAAGCTTGCACACCTTGGACTCATCTGTGGATGTAAATCCTTCAGGTTGTATCATATACACCTCTTCAGTCAGCTCTCCATTCAGGAAAGCTGTCTTTACATCCATCTGCCAGATCTCATAATCCAGATGGGCAGCTATTGCAAGCATTATCCGAATAGATTTGAGCATTGCCATAGGGGAAAATATCTCGTCATAATCAATACCATAACGTTGACAATACCCCTTGGCAACCAGACGGGCTTTATAGGTCTCCACCTTTCCGTCTGTGCCCCTCTTCCTTTTGAAGACCCATTTACACCCAATGGGTTTAACCCCTTCAGGTGGGTCAACCAATGTCCATACATCGTTGACCTTCATGGACTCCATTTCGGATTTCATGGCTTCAAGCCATTTCTCAAAATCAGGTCTCTGCATAGCATCCATATAGGTGATCGGATCCTCATTATTCTCATCAAGTTCGATGGGATCACCATCCCGGACCAAGAAACCGTAGTATCTGTTCGGCTGACGCGGTACTCTATCAGATCGCCTTAATGGTGCAGGTATATTGGGCTCCGGATGTGATCTAATCATATCCGACTCAGGTTCAGCTATTGGTGTCGGTCCTTCTACCTGTTGAACTTCATCAAGTTCAACCTTAGAGGCAACGGTTCCTTCATCAAGGAACTCCTTTTCAAAAAAGATTGCCTTAAGGCTGACGAACACCTTTTGTTCATCAGCATGGTAGAAAAAATATCCTTTTGTCTCTTTGGGGTACCCTATGAATGAGCATTTGTCAGACCTAGGTCCAAGTTTGTCTGTGACTAATCGTTTGACATAGGCCGGGCACCCCCAGACCCTAAGGTGTGAAAGTGCTGGCTTACGTCCTGTCCATATCTCATATGGAGTCTTAATTACAGACTTACTTGGAATCCTATTTAACAGATAACAGGCCGATTCGAGTACATATCCCCAGAAGGATATCAGCAAGCTAGCAAAAACCCATCATGGATCGGACCATGTCTAACAAAGTCCGATTCCTCCTTTCAAACACACCATTATGCTATGGTGTTCCTGGAGGAGTCCATTGGGAGAGAATCCCATTCTCTCCTAGATATGTGAGAAACTCACTAGAAAGGTATTCTCCTCCTCGATCAGATCGAAGAGTTTTAATACTCTTTCCAGTTTGTTTTTCTACTTCACTTCGGAATCGTTTGAACATTTCAAATGAATCCGACTTATGTTTCATCAGATAGACATATCCATATTGGGATAGGTCATCCGTGAAAGTTATGAAGTAGAAATATCCACCTCTAGCACTAGTGCTCATGGACCCGCATACATCAGTATGTACTAGGCCCAAGAGCTCAGTAGCTCTCTCATCTTTTCCAGTAAAAGGTGACTTGGTCATTTTACCAAGAAGACAGAACTCACAGGTTGGAAGTGATTCACAATCACTGACTTTGAGGATTCCCTCTTGAGTCAACCTGTTTATTCTGTTCTTATTTATATGACCTAGCCTCCAATGCCATAAGTAGATATTTGACACACTATCTAATCTAGGGTGCTTGCCAGTAGAATAGACTCTTATCAGGCTTGATCTTTTTGGTCTGGCTCTGCACAGATGTCCCAGCCTGAACTTGCACCTTCTTGACTTTCTTCTTCTTGTTCTTCTTTCCTTTCTCAAAGGGTCGAGAACCAGAAGATGAACCTCCCACTGAGTTCACTGAGTTCACCGACTCCTTGAGGAGTTGGTGATCCTTCTCAAAGTTCTGAAGCAACCCCATTAACCCATGGTAGTTTACTTCAGGCTTTGTCATTCTATAATGAGTGAGGAATGGGAGACAAGACTTGGGCAGCGAGTTCAGTATTGCATCTTTCCCAAGCTGCTCATGCAAGGGAAAGCCGAGCTTGCTCAATCGTTCTATCAGCTCGATCATGTACAATACATGATCAGTGACAGAGGCACCATCCCGCATTTTGGCGTTGAAGATGGCACAACTAGTCTTGTGCCTCTCTACGTCATCGGGTGTGCCAAAGGCATCCTCCAACACTTGAAGCATGTCCTTTGGCTGAGCTGTCTCGAATCTGCGACTGAACTCATCGCTCATGACAGCCAGCATGATACAGCGCACCATGATCCGGTCACTGAGCCACTTCTGGTAAGTGTCTCTGACTGTTCCATGTGCATTGGCAACTGGCTCCTCAGGTGCAGGATCCATTATCACATATAGGATCCATTCATGCTCCAGGACTATCTTCAACTTTCGGTACCAGCTATCGAAGTTGGGTTCCACCAACTTATCATTGTCCAACAATGATCGGAGCGATAGAAAAGTGGCCATATTTGCACAAAGGAGAACCATAACCTAATTAGTAATTGATTCATTAAACCTAAAGATTTGGACTTTAATCAAAAGGTTTCTCCCACTATTTTATTCGAATTGGTAGCCTCTACCTCCAATTCGATGAATTACCCTAATTCCTTAGCGGGTACTAGAATCCACTTAGACTGCACACAAACTCAACTTTGGTTGGCCAACCCATGTACATCTAAGGATAGGTTCATAACCAATTGTTTCTCTAAATAATTTCTAGTAATTTTAATTTTGCCCCAGAAACCTAATCAGTAGGCTTTGGCCTCCACTGTAAGGATCCAGTTAGATCCAACCATTAACATGATCATACTTGGTGTATCTAACCAACGAATGATTAAGCCCAACTTTGGTTGGCTCACCTAACCACCATTAGAAAGATACTTCCAAGTCGTCATATGATGAGTGATAATTCCATTAGTCAACAAGCACCAGGCCTTTGGGTCTGCAATGATTATTGAGTTAATGGACTCATTATCAAACACCTTAATGGGAAGCTATGACTCAGTTATCTCCATAACTTTATCATTTTAAGGACCTAATAATTTTAGAAGATTTAAATAATATAGAGGATGAAGTCAGATGAACCAGCTTATCATGATCCTCCCACTGGCTTCACCAAGTCAGCTTAAGGGAGACCATGGCTGGTCTAGGAGCACCTAAATCAGTCACACTGATTTACCTAGCTGACATGGGTCAGCTCGAATAGTCAAGTGATCCGATCAAAACATAATTTCACCAAGAGGTCAGGTAAGTTCGATCAGTGGGAGGGTCTGCCAAAGCTTGCCTTAGACACCATCAGAAATGGCCAGGTAAGCGGGCTCCCAATTAAAAACCACCGGTCTGGTTTACCTTAGACACCAACTGGTTTAATTAGTTTCGATTAGATCAACCTAACAGTTCGTGCTAGACCACTTAGCCAAGAATCAAGTCCATTTGGTTCTCGTTAAAGACATGGACTTGACCAACTACAACTATTGTAATTGATCTAGAGAATCCTTGACCTAATCTAAGACAACAATTGATTAGATTTAGTCAATTCTCTAATTAAGTCCATCTTTAATCTAACCATAGGTCTAACTCAATTAATGGACCTAATTTTCGCTAACCCATTAACCCAATGTGTTATGGTTTGTGTCTTAGGTTCTTCAATTCACAATCCTAGAACCTATTCAAACAACTTCTTAATTCTTAATTAAGTTTTGGGCTGAGGGTTGGGTTCGGCTTTTCAAAAAATAATTTTCATATTTGTAAAATAATTTTACAATATGATTCTACCAACCATATTGCATGTTTGATTCATAATCAAGATGCAAGTGAAATAAACATGAAACTACTTTAGATCTAATCTAAACAGGTTCATGTAATTGAAACAATTTCAACTTTAAACAATTTCTTTGCACAAAAATTATTAACAAAAAAATTTTATTTTAGATTTAATTTTTTTTTAAATCTAATAAATCATAAATTTAATCTAGATCACATCTAATAAATTTATGATTAAATATAGATCTACACAAACTAGGACAACCTTTGCACTGTAAGGGGTAAACCTTACAGCAGGACAACCTTGCAGTTTGTGATTGATCTAAAATTTTAATTTCAGATTTAATAATTAGATTATAAATTAGATCTAATCTAAAAAATAATCTAAGCATGTATAAATAATCATGTAATAAAGAACCTGGCTCTGATACCAATTGTAGGAACCAGATCTAGGGTTTCAGGGTTAGATCTTGAAAAAGAGGGTTAGATCTTGAAACATTTTCAAGATCATACAGTGGAAGACCAAAATAAATCAAAATTTATTTTCTAAGATTAGAAAATCCCTAGATCTAATATCCTATTATATGATTATTACATGGTATTAAATCAGAAATTAAAATATATAAATATAGCATGAACTACATGTTGATCATATCAACATGTTTCTATACTACATCTAATGTATGTATTAAACAATAGATCAGATCTATTACCTTGCAAGTTAGATGCTCTAACCTCGCTGATCCAGGCTTGAGGATGATGTTGCAAGCCGCATACATGTTCGGCCTCTAGGAGTCATCCACACGAGCCCACGAATCTCGATCAGAAGTCCTGCTTCAGGAAATCAGCACAGTATGCTAGTACTGCGCTGATCCTTCTTTGATGGTTGATCAGGTGCCTTCTTGTTCTTGATTTGGACTCTTTCAAAGATGAAAAGTAAAAGGAGGAGTTTCAAATCTGAGACACTCTCAGGAAACTCAAGATGGAGGGAGAAAAGATATGAAAACAAAAAACCAAGAAGAAGACCCTCTTCTTCTTCACGTTTTTCTCTCTAGACACCCAAACTTGCATCTTTTATATCTCCACGACCCAAAGGTATTTCTCTCTAATTTTTGGATGGAACAAAGGAATCTAAAATCTCTAATTTTTTCTAAAATTTTATGAAGAAACTCATCTTATATAGAGAGATATGATAGAGTCCTTGTCTAGGTCAAACACCTAGTCAAGGCTTATCCAAACATGGCAAGTTAAGGGACGCCCAACTCTTGAGCACCTCCTTCATATTTTCATGCATGGATCAGATAAAAAGGTGCATAATGTATACCCTAAAAGCCACAAAAATTCCAAAAAAAATTTGGATAAATTTGGTGCAAAATTGAAAGAGTTTTGGATTTCTAAAACTCTATCTCATAGAATTCGAAATCCAAACTTATTCCTTTTAGATTTGATCCAAACCACCTTCCATGTAAGAAAGAAGAGAGGAGACCTTTTGTGAATATGGGAGAAATCTGGGAGAGGGCTTTTGTCACACAAAATAAGTGGAGATTGGCGTTGAATAAGAGAGAGGGCGTGGAGAAGGATTATGTGGCGCAAGGTGGAATCCTAGTCTTACTAGGATTCTGTCTTATGACTTGTTTTAATTTGGTTTCCCAAACCAAATCAAATCAAAATTAGATCAATCCAATTAAAATAGGTCTTAACCTAATTAAGAACCTAATTTAATCAGATTAAATTAGATTTAAATCTGATTTAATTTTCTAATAAAATTAGAAATTAGATTGACCCAAGTCCTAGTTGAACTAGGACTAGTTTTTCATTGCACTTGGCTTATCCAATAAATCAATTGGACTTGATCCAATCAAGCCCAAAATAAATTTAATTAAATTATATTTAATTAGACTTAATCTCAGCCCATTGGCTTAATCAAATTAAGCCAATTAGCAATCGAATTGCTAATCGATCCTCCTGCAACACTTGCACTGGGTTAAATGTCAATCGTATTGATCATTTAACCCTAGAACGATTCTTAATCGTTGATCAACCATCTGATCGGATCATGAACTCTAATGTGTGTGACCTCATAGGTCCAAACCTAAGTCAGTAGCATAGGAACAAATTTCTATACCAATCGAAGTGACCATCTAGCAATGGTACCCGATGACCGGATAGGTCGAATGTGTAGAACAACATCCTTAGAACCCATGCGGATATAGTTTTTATATAATTCATCCCCTTGACCAAAATGATCATAGGACATCCCAGAGTTTAACTGTCAACTCTGATCAGGTTGTCCACATTGTATTTCAAAATATCAAATCCATCTGATGGATTATCCTGGCCAAGGTTTTGCTAAATTGAAATACAACGACTCATTCTTCTCCAACTCTTGGAGTGGTCAATCCCATCTCGATCACACTCTGACTTCGCAAGTACTTGACTGTGCCCAGAAGCCTTCCATCCCTGAATTAGAAATTCAGTTAGTCCAGTACCAAAGCACAGTGAGTTGCTTGCAAGTCACTGAGGCGATCTCAGGTCTAAGGGACACTTATACCTATATCCCATCAGAGATATTCTCGATAGTAGAATACTCTGGAGTTGGTCATGTTCAATGATGATGTACCCTTACATCTCACCTGTATGCCATACCAGTGTCTCCACACTCCTTGGTTAAGAGGACAACCAACCCATATGGCCTATAGCGACCTATGCTCGATGGAAGCTGTCATCCTTATTAACAGCCTATCATTTGGTCGTAAACAGTTTTAAGGACTAATCGATAAATCCTCTCTTTATCGAACTTAAATAGTCCTAAGGACTTCATCATAACAACGGAGTTCATTAGAAGATGAAAGCTTATGATGAAAATGCCAAATATATTTTATTTATTAACAAATCAATTACAATACTTGGTTGCTCAACCGTCAACAGCTTGACGATTGACTTTTTGGACACATTTCCCAACACAGAGTCACATAGTGCATAAGATGTGCGATGGGCAGTTTGTCCATGATCGTGTTTAATAATGATCAAAGATATTAAGGAGCTTCAAAAGCTTGACATGACCATATACAAAGAATTACTAGTGGAATTGATCCTGTAATCTCTTTTTAATTTATATGGATAGTTTATAGTAAACTACCATATGAATAACTATTATAGCACTTTATCTAAATTGGTCAATATGTTGATAAATAATGGACCTTTAAAGTTCAAAGGTACGTATATATCTGGAGAGCATAAAGAAACAAGCACACACCTTGAAAAGGCATGTCAGAATTACTTAAAACTTATCTTACAGTCACGTCTTCTCCTAGTTGAGTGTTAGACTCTAGTGCTTATATATGCACTTCATTGTAGGGTCTAAGGGAATGTAAAGGGTTGAGAAAAGGTGAAGTAACCCTTTAAGTTGGCAATAGGACAAGAGTTGTTGCTATGGTCATGGACACCTATCCTCTGTGACTACCATCTGAATTTAGTTCTTAGAAATTGTCTTTATTATTTGCATGGTGATGCATCTATGAATTTATTTGAGCAAGCAATGAATGCCATTAAATTTGAGAGATCCAAAGTTGAGATAAATCTGAAGTATATGTGGCACCTTAGGCTAGATCATATAGGAGAAGAAATGATTAATAGGTTGAAGAAACATGAGCTTTTGGACTCATTGACTGCTATATCATATCTAGTTTGTGTATCATCCCTTTGAGAAAAAATGACCAAGCTGCTCTTATGGGATAAGGAAAAAAGGACCACTGAGATACCTACCTTGGAACATATTTGATGTGTGCAGCCCATTTGATGCGTCAGTCAAGGATGTGTGCGGCCCATTTGTCTATAATTCATTACCATTACCTATGATTAATCATGGTATGGGTATGTGTATGAGATACAAATCTGAGGCCTTTAAAAGGTTCAAAAAATTTAGATGTGAAGTAGAGAAGTATACCAAAAAAATCCTAAAGGTACTTGGATCAGATCAAGGATACAATACCAAAGTAAGAAATTTCTCGATTATCTCATGAAAATGACATAGTTTCATAGTGGATCTCTACTAATGTACCTCATCTCAATGGGGATCTAAGAAGAGGATTAGGACTGTATGAGATATGGATTAGTCCATGATGAATTTCAATGATTTATCTTGTTTCCTTGAAGACATGCTTTATTTTTAAAATTTACCTATTTGATATGATTTTTTCTAAATTTATTGCTATCACACCATATGAGATATGGCATAATAAAAAATTGAGTCTTGATCATCTCAAGATTTGATGATGTCCAACCCGTGTCAAGCGATAATAGATGGACATGTTAGAGGGTAGGTCTTTGCGAGCTCATTTCATATGGTATCCTAAAGGGTTTAAGATACTACTTTCTCTTTTCAATGGATCATAATATGATTGTGAGCCATCATACTATCTTCATGAAAAATAGTTTATCCAAGATGAAGCAGTGGGAGAAAAGTTGAGCTTGAAGAGAGAGTCTTTGAGGAGCAACAAGTCATAGGACCTATAAAATCTATTCATAATAAGTCAGTATATGTAGTAACTCTTCCATCTCAAAGATCTAGTAGAATCTTCCATCCTCATCAAAAGTACTTAGGTATGCTTACAAAGGATGTAGAGAAAGTATTTCTTATGAAAGATAGAAAATATAGGGATGATCACAAAAGCTATAATGAGGCGATGTGGGACATCAACTCTGAGCATGGGATGTGAAATTACCTTTCTGAATAAAAATTTTGGAAAGATATCTATATGGAATGGCATATGGATCTCACTTCTAGTGATAGAGATCACACTGCAAAGGTCCATATATACACTTAAGCAAGCATCTTGAAGTTGAAACATACGTTTCAATGATGTGATCAAATTGTTTGATTAGGAACTAGGAGGAATCCTATGTTTACATGAGGTCAGTGGGAGTGCTATCATGTTCCCATAATATACATGGATGACGTCATCTTGATTGAAAATATCCCATGATGACATCGATTAAAATGTGGTTGTACATAGAATTCTCTATGAAAGATCTAGGACAAGCATCGTATATTCTAAGAATATAAAGGTCTATAGAGATAGATCCAAGTGGATATTTGGATTTTCATAGAAAAGTACATAGAGGACATGCTGAAAGGATTCAGTATAGAAAACTCTAGGAGGAGTCTACTACCATTTTAGATGTAGGAGTATGCCATGATATGTACTTGACTTGATATAGTCTTTACTGTGAGCAGATATCAGTCGAATCCAGACTGAGAGTGCTGGATTGCTGTGAAAATATCTTTTAGTACTTGAGAAGTATCAAGAATTTGTTCTCAGATTTTAGAGTAGGGTCAGAACTAAGAGTGGAAGGATACTGGATGCTGATGATAGAATGTCTATGTCAGGATTTGCGATGTTGGTTCGATATGTTGGAAGGATTCTAAGCAACTAATCAATGGAAACTAAGTACACTATAGATGTATAGGATGCATTCTGGTTCTAATATTAGTTGTAGAACTAGATATCATACCATTAGATGCTATGACACTGTACAACAAAGATAATAATGTCAAAACCATTGCTAAAGAACCAAGATCTCAGCAAAAGTCTAAGCACATGGAGCAGGGTGCGACTACTTTAGGTAGAAATATATAAAGGCATAGAGAGTTGACTCTACATGAGATGTGATAGATCCACTGATTAAGTCACTTAGCTAGCCAAAGATTAAAGCCTATCTAAAGTAGATGGGCCTTAGGTATATGGTAGATTGACTTTAGTGTAAGTGAAAGATTGTTAGATATATGCTCTAGAAGCTAATCTTGACCAATGCATATCATATTACTAGGATATGATTTCGTACTTAACGAGCAATTTTTATTTTCATTCATATTGTATGTGTCCATGAATCATCCAAAAGATTAATAAGATGATGATACATATTCTCAAAGAATTGAGAATTTGAGGCATATATCATTGGTGGTTAGTTCTTAAATTTCTTCCGATCATAAGATCATCATATAAGTATAACATCTAATTAGAATCTTTACTCTCTATAGTTAATTGTCTCAACTTTCAATCCTCTAGCTTGAATCCTAGATATCAACTACTTAACCAAAATCAATTACATATTCTGACTCAGAAATCTAAAAATTATTCTTAGTTTTAAAAAAATTGAGCCATATTCTTGATCAGATTATCCCTATGTCATCAGCTTATCCAATCCATAGTTAACAAGCTAAACTTGATAAATGGTTAGACAATAACAATTAGGTTAAGTGCTGTAAATTGAAGTTCATGCTTGATGAACTCCAACCTGTGCATAAGGATATGTAGACTGCCAATGATATGTTGATTCATCTACAACAGTTATGAGATGATCAGAGTTGCATAGTACATGAGATGCATGATAGGTTATTTGTCCATGATCACTGTTTGACAATGATTAAGGATATTGAGAAGCTTGAGAAGCTCGATATGACCATGCATAAGGAATTGCTAGTTGATTTAATTCTGCAATCTCAAATTCATATGGATAATTTGTGAAACTATTATATGAATAAATATTATAGCATCTTATCTGAATTGATCAATATGTTGATAACTAAGAGACCTTAAAATATTTAGAGATACATGCCTAGAAAGCCTCAAAAAATATGAACATGCCTTTGGAAGGTATGTCGAAATTGCTCAAATTTGATCTTACGATTTTCTCTTATCCAGTTGAGTATTGGACTCTAGTGCGTGTTAGTGCACTTAAGGGTCTAAGAGAAGCAAGAGTGCTGAGGGAAGGTGAAGTACTTTTTGAGTCTGCTATGGTGTAAGAGTTACACTATGGCCATGGGCACTTAACCTCTGTGATTATTATTTTAGATTTAATTGTTTAACATTTGCATAGTGATACATATATAAATTTATTTGAGTAAATTATGAATGTCATTGGGTTTGAGAGATTCAAAAATTAAATAAATCTGAAGTATATAGGTGGCTCCTTAGGCTAGGTCATAAAGGAGAAGAAATGATTTATCGACTAGAGAAATATGGGCCTTTGGGCTTATTGATAGTTGAGTCATATTTAGTCTGTGAATCATCTCTTTGAGGATAAATGATCAAGCTATCCTTTGTGGGATAAAGGGATAGGACCACTGAGATATTTATCCTAGTACACATTTAATGTGTGCGGTCCATTTGATGAGCTAGATGAGGAAGATTATCTCTACTTCATTATCTTTATCGATGATCAGTCGTGATATAGGTATGTATATGAAATATAAATCTGAAACCTTTGAAAGGTTCAAAAAATTCAGATATGAAGTAGAAAAAGTAAATCAAAAAATTCTAAAGATACTTAGATCAGATCGAGGATGCAATACCAAATAGAAAATTTCTCAGTTTACTCAAAAAAATTAACATGGTTTCATGATGGAATCCTCCTTGTATACCTCAGCTCAATGGGGTATCTGAAATAAGAAATGGCACTATATGAGATATGGTCCAATTTATTATGAACTTTACTGATTTAACTTTTGTTTCTTGAGAGACATACTTTAATTTTTGAAATTTAAATTAGGTTCCATCTAAAGTTGGTTCCACTACACCATATGAGATATGGTATGAAGATAAGCTAAAGGATAGGTCTATGAGAGCTTGTTTATGGAGTATCCTAAAAGGTTTAGGATGCCACTTTCTCTTTTCATTGGTTTATAATGTGATTGTGGACAATCATGTTATTTTCTTAAAAATAGTAGAAGGATAAACTCGAAGATAGAGTCTTTGAAGTGCAATGAGTCATAGGATTTGTGAAACCTATTCAGAATGAGTCAATACGTGTAGTACCTCCTCTATTTCATAGGTTTAGTAGGATTTTTCAAACTTTTGAAAGGTACTTGATATTCTTACAGAAGATCCAAAGAAAGTATTTCTTATAAAGATTAAGAACATAGAGATGATCCCAAAAATCTACAATGAGGTGATGTTAGACATCGATCATGAAAAATGGATGTGTAGATAGCTCTTCTAAATAGATATCTTAGAAAAATATCTATATGATGTGGCCTATGGATTTCACTTCCAGTGATGGAGATCACACTGCAAGGATCCATTCACAGATTTAAGCAAATATCTCGAAGTTGGAATAGATGTTTCAATGATGTGATCAAATTATTTGATTTCATAAAAAATGAAGAAGAATCATGTGATTAAATGAAAGTTAGTGGGAGTGTCCTATACTGACATCAGTTAAAGTATGGTTGCATATAGAATTTTAGTTGAAGGGAAGAGGAAATTTTTCCTCCAGAATGCCCAGGTTGCATCAAATTTTTTTTTTGATATTCTCTTTGTTTATGAATCAAATCTTTACCTGAATCATAGTGAAATCTGAGATCAAATTCCAAATTATTTGATATAAACCTTCGTGGAGGCCTGGATATGCAGACCCTCTACTTCGCATGCATATCAGATGCCGCAGGAAAGCAGGATGAACTCCAATCCAATTAGCTTCGCAACTCAATCAATCAAGAGATGAGATGTGATGATGTGACATCTCACACCCGTAGATGGGATGCCTAAGAAGGATCCACGCCCAAAGAGAAGAGACGGTAACAAAGGGAGAGATGTAGAAGATGAAGGACCTCTCTCTTCACACGCCTGTCTCTCTATCTTTTTCTCTTCTCTCAATTTGATTTATTTGCTATTTTATTTTCTTCTCTCATCCATAGGTAGAGACCCTCTCTATTTATAGATGATTTTCATGACCCAATGAGAGGAGGACTCTTTATTCAAATCTGATTTGAATTGATCCAATACTCATAAAAGAAGGACTCCTACATGAGATATAATTGCCATCACTTATGATATCCACTTTGCACCCACTCCCACACCCACTTGGGATGCCCCAAATAAGCACCAAATCAATTTTTGATCGTGCTTCATAAGTGGGTATTCTCAGTGCAAGTAGGAATACTCATATCTCATCCAAAATAGGTTTGATTCGAATCCGATTCGAAGTCGGTTCGAAACAATTTTGAAAGGCTATCAATCCTAAACTCTTTAAAACTTTTGAACCAAGTCTAACTTAGATTTTGGATTAATTTAAGTCTAATTAATTCAAATCTAATATGAAATTAATTAGTACTTAATTCTAATCTTTCATATGTTCCATGGATCATAGATAAAAATTATTCATCCCAGGGATTGAACCTGAACCTCATGTGTAGTGCTAGCTAGACATAGTCAACTCTTCAATCCCGTTTGACCCATAATTTAATTCTCAATCAAGTTAGCTTATACGTTCAATCAAGTCAAGTACATTCAGATTGGACGTATAAACATAGGTCAATTCCTTTCTACTTTGTTTGACTTGTGTGCATGACTCCATAGGTCCAAACATTAAGCCGGTAGCATAGGAACCAATTCCTGCACTAATCGAGATACCATCTAGCAATGATTTCTGATGTCTAGATAGGTCGAATTATCATAAAAAAATATTTCAGAACCCATACTCATGGTTACCGTATAATTCATCCTTTTGATCCTAGATGCTCTAGATGGTCTCAGGTTAACTGTCAACCGAAATTGCTTCATCCACATTGTATTTCAACTTTTCAAATCCATTACATGGATTACCCTAACCAAGGTTTTACTAAATTGAAATACAGCGATACATCAACTCCAATAATCCAGAGGGATCAATCTCATTTTGATCCACACATAGACTTTGCAAGTACTTGACTGTACCCAGTAGCCTTCCGTCACTACATTAAAAATTCAGGTAGTTCGGCACCAAAGCACAGTGAGTTGCTTGCAAGTCACTATGGTGATCTCAAGTTTGAAGGACATTTATATCCATGTATTTTGCGAGCGGCTCTTGACAGTAGAATGCTCAGTAGGTGAGTCACTTGTTCAGTGATGATGTACCCTTATATCTCACCTGTATGCCATACCAATGTCACCACACTCCTTGGTTAAGAGGATAACCAACTCATATGGCACACAACGATCTTCACTCGATAAACATCATTATCCCGTAATGACGTATCATTTGATTGCGAACTTGTTTAAGAACTATACGATAAATCTTCTCTTTATCGTACACTAGCATAATTCTAGAGATTTCATCACAGTACAAGAGTTCAAGGAAGATGTCATTTTGTGATAAAAAATATCAGAATAACTATTATTCAATAATCAATAATTTATATACAAGGATGAACTCAATCGTCACACGATTGATTTTAGGACATAATTCCCAACAACTCCCACTTGGATTAAAGCCAATTGGGGTAGTATCTTATACGCATCTTCCATTTGAAATCATCGAACTCTCTGATCCTGAGAGCTTTAGTGAAGGGGTCGGCTAGGCTCTCCTTTCCATCGATCTTCTGAAGCTCGACGTCACCTTAGTTCATGATCTCTCATACTATGTGATAGTGGCACAGAATATGTTTAGTACGATGGTGCAACTTAGGTTCTTTCGCCTGAGCTATGCCACTGGAGCTGTCACAATACAGTATGATAGGACCATCAATGAAAGGTATAACTCCCAGCTCGATAATAAATTTTTGCAACCATACCGCCTCCTTTACAGCATCCGATGCAGCAATGTATTTCGCTTTGCATACAGAATCGGCCACAGTATGTTGCTTGAAACTTTTTCAGCAAACAGCTCTTCCATTTAAGATAAATATGTAGCCCGACATGCTTCTGCTATCAGCACAATCTGACTGAAAATTGAAATCAGTATATCCCATAGTTTCAGATCAGAGTCTCTATAGATAAGCCATTGGTCTTTAATATTTCTCAAATACTTAAGAATTGCTTTTGCAATCTTTCAGTGCTTCTCATCTGGATCAGACTGGTACTTACTCACTACCCCTAATGAATAGACTACATCCGACCTTGTATATGTCATAGCGTACATGATAGATCTCACTGTCGAAGCATATGGTATTCTACTCATACGCTCTCTCTCCTCAGGAGTTATCGAACAATCTTTCTTGAAAAGAGTAATTCCATGGCCTATGGGAAGATAGCCTTTCTTGAAATTATCCATGTTGAACCGCTTCAACAAGGTGTCAATGTACATGGATTGGGACAATCCAGCAACCTTCTAGATCTATCCCTATAGATCTTCATCCCTAGGATGTAGGGTGCTTCTCCAAAGTTCTTCATGGAGAACTGTGATGATAACCATAGTTTCACACTCTGTAAAGTCGGGATGTCATTTTCTAGTAACAGTATGTCATCCACATACAGCATAAAAAAAATGATCACAGAATTAGAAGTCCATTTGTAGATGCAAGGCTCTTCTCTGTTTCTAATGAAGCTATGTGTTTTGATTACTTTATTAAAATGCATGTTCCAACTCCTCGATGCCTGCTTAAGTCCATAAATTGACCTTTTCAGCTTGCACACTTTCAGCTCGTCTGTAGATGTGAACCCTTCAGGTTGTATCTATATACCTCTTCTTCCAGCTCTCTATTAAGAAAAGTGGTTTTGACATCCATCTGCCAGATCTCATAATCTAAGTGTGCAGTGATAGCAAGCATAATCCGGATGGACTTGAGCATTGCCACAGGAGAGAACGTCTTGTCATAGTCAATACCATAATGCTGACGGTAACCCTTAGCAACTAGACGGGCTTTATAGGCTCCACCTTTCTGTCCACTCTTTTTTTCTTAAAAATCTATTTACACTCTATGGGTTTTATCCCTTCGGGCGGATCAACTAGTGTCCAAACACTATTGATCTCCATGGACTCCATCTCGGACTTCATGGCCTCAAGTTATTTTTGAGAGTCGGGCCTTTGCATGGCCTCCATATAGGTGATCGGATCCCTCATCATTCTTATTAAGTTCAATAGGATCACTATCCGGATCAAAAAATCATAGTATCTATCCGACTGATGCGGTACTCTATCAGATCTCCTTAATGGTGCCTCTACTGGCTTTGAATTTGATTCACCAATCGAACCCAATTCTGTATGTGTCGGTCCTTCCACCTCATAAACTTCATCAAGTTCAATTTTACAGGCATTAGCTCCTTCACCAAGGAACTCTTTTTCTAAAAAGACTGTCCGACTGCTGACAAACACCTTTTGTTCTGCAGTGAGATAGAAGTAGTACCTTTTAGTTTTCTTTGGGTATCCTACGAACAAGCATCTATCAAACTTCGATCCAAGCTTATTTATCTTTAAATGCTTGACATAAGCTGGATACCCCCAGATCCTAAGATGTGAGAGCACCGACTTATGTCCAGTCCATATCTCATATGGAGTTTTATCAACAGACTTGCTGGGCACCTTATTCAAAATATAGCAGGCAGTCTCTAGAGCATATCCTTAAAAAGATATTGGCAGACTGGAAAAGCCCATCATGAATCGGACCATGTCTAACAAGGTTCGATTTCTTTTCTCAGACACACCATTATGTTGTGATATTTCAGGAAGGGTCCATTATGAAAGAATCTCATTCTCTTTCAGATATGTCAGAAACTC